>NW_004949314.1:120011-123210 GCF_000317375.1 Microtus ochrogaster | reverse complement strand
CAGCTCTTCTCTTCAGAGAAACACATGTGTATTTCTCAAAAAAGCATCTCAATAAATTAATACACTTTCAAAAGGAACTTGATTATCTTATAAAGTAAAGCTCCTATAGTGAACAACAACAGTGGTCTCACTTCTAAATATAGTTTGACATTTCCCAAAGAACAGCACTTCCCTTCAGAGAAACACATGTGCGTTTCTCACAAAAGCATTATATGAAATTCATACACTTTCATAAGAACATTATTATCTTAGAAAGTAAAGCTTTTACAGTGAAGAGCAACACTGGTCTCACTTCTAACAGTAATTTGACATTTCCCAAACAACAGCTCATCTCATCAGAGAAATGCATATGCGTTTCCCACAAAAGCATTTCATGAAATTAATACACTTTCAAAAGAACGTGATTATATTTCTAAGTAAAGCTTCAAAACTAAAAAGCAACACTAATGTCACTTCTAACAGTAGTTTGACATTTCCCAAACAACAGCTCTACTCTTCAGAGAAACGCATGTATGATTCTCACTAAATCATTTCATGAAATTCATACCCCTTAAAAAGAACGTGATTATCTTTCAAAGTAATGCTTCAGTAGTGAACAGAAACATTGTTCTCACTTCAAAAAGTAGATTGGTATTTGCCAAACAACAGCTCTTTTCTTCAGAGAAACGCATGTGTTTTTCTAAAAAAAGCATCTCCCTTAATTCATACAGTCTTAAAGAAACTTTATTATCACATAAAGTAAAGCTTCTACAGTGAACAACACAGTGGTCTCACTTCTAACAGTACTTTGACATTTCCCAACAACAGTTCTTCTCTTCAGAAAAAGGCAAGTGTGTTTCTCACAAACGCATTTCATGAAATTCATACTTTCAAAAGATCGGGATAATCTCTCAATGTAAAGCTTCTACAGTGAACTTCAACAAACATCTCACTTCTAACAGTAGTTTGACATTTCCCAAATAAAAGTTCATCTCTTCAAAGAAATGCATATGCGTTTCCCACAAAAGAATTTCATGAAATTCATATACTTTCAAAAGAACGTGTTTATCTTTCAAAGTACAGCTTTTACAGTGAACAGCAACACTGGACTCACTTCTAATACTACTTTGACATTTCCCAAACAACAGCACATCTCGTCAGAGAAACGCATAAGCGTTTCTCACAAAAGCATTTCATGAAATTCATACTCTTTCAAAGAACGTGGTTATCATTCAACGAAAAGCTTCTACAGTGAAAAGCAACACTGGTCTCACTTCTAACACTAGTTTGACATTTCCCAAACAAGAGCTCTTCTCTTCAGAGAAACATATTGGGTTTCTCACAAAATCATATCATGAAATTCATACACTATCAAAAGAACGTAATTATCTTTCAAACTAAAGATTCTACAGTAAAGAGCAACACTGGCCTCACTTCTAACAGTAGTTTGACATTTCCCAAACAACAACTCTTCTCTTCAGAGAAACGCAAGTACGTTTCTCACAAAAGCATTTCATGAAATACATACACTTTTAAAAGAAACGTGTTTATCTTTCAAAGTAAAGCTTCCATACTGAACAGCAACATTGGTATCACTTCTAAAAGTAGTTTGATATTTGCCAAACAACAGCTCTTCTCTTCAGAGAAACGCATGTGTTTTTCTCAAAAAAGCATCTCACTAAATTCATACACTTGTAAAGAAAGTTGGTTATCTTATAAAGTAAAGCTTCTACAGTGAAAAACAAAAGTGGTCTCACTTCTAACAGTAGTTTGATATGTCATAAACAACAGCTCTTCTCTTCAGAGAAACACATGTACGTTTCTCACAAAAGCATTTCATGAAATTCATACACTTTCATAAAAACGTGATTATCATTCAGAGTAAAGCTTCTACAGTGAAAAGCAACACTGATGTAACTTCTAACAGTAGTTTGACATTTCCAAAACAACAACACTTCTCTTCAGAGAAATGCATGTACGGTTCTCACAAAAGCATTTCATGAAATTCATACACTTTCAAAAGCACGTGATTATCTTTCAAATTAAAGCTTCTGAAGTAAATAGCAACACTGGTCTCACTTCTAACAGTAGTTTGACATTTCCCAAACAACAGCTCATCTCTTCAGAGAAACACATATTCATTTCCCACAAAAGCATTTCATGAAATTCATACACGTTCAAAACAACGTGATTATATTTCTAAGTAAGGCTTCTAATGTGAAAAGCAACACTGGCCTCATTTCTAACTGTAGTTTGATATTTCCCAAACAACAGCTCTTCTCTTCAGAGAAACTCATGTATGTTTCTCACAAAAGCATTTCATGAAATTCTTACAATTTCAAAAGAACATGATTATCATTCAACCTAAAACATCTACAGTGAAAAGCAACACTCGTACAACTTCTACCAGTAGTTTGAAATTTCCCAAAAAACAGCTCTTCTCTTCAGTGTAATGCATGTACGTTTCTCACAAAAGCATCTCTTGAAATTTATACAGTTTGAAAAGAACGTGATTATCTTTCAAAGTAAAGCTTCTACAGTGAAAAGCAACACTGGTCTCACTTCTTAAAGAAGTTTGACATTTCCCATACAACAGCTCTTCTCTTCAGTGAAATGCATGTGCGTTTCTCACAAAAGCATTTCATGAAATTCATACACATTAAAAAGAACGTGATTATATTTCAAAGTAAAGCTTCTACAGTGAACAGCAACACTGGTCTCACTTCTAACAGTAGTTTGACATTTCCCAAACAACAGCTCTTCTCTTCAGAGAAACGCATGTGCGTTTCTCACAAAAGCATTTCATGAAATTTATACACTTTCAAAGAATGTGGTTATCGTTCAAGGTAAAGCTTCTACAGTTAAAAGTAACACTGGTACAACTTTTAACAGTAGTTTTACATTTCCCAAACAACAGCTCTTGTCTTCAGTGAAACGCATGTACGTTTCTCACAAAAGCATTTCATGAAAATCATACACTTTCAAAAGAATGTGATTATCTTTCAAAATAAAGCTTCTACATTGAACAGCAACACAGGTCTCACTTCTAACAATAGTTTGACATTTCCCAAACAACAGCTAGTTTCTTAAGAGAAATACATGTGCGTTCTCACGAAAGCATTTCATGAAATTCATATACTTTCAAAAGAAACGTGTTTATCTTTCAAAGTAAAGCTTCTATACTTAACAGAAACATTGGTCTCACTTCTAAAAGTAGTTT
>NW_004949314.1:117573-119678 GCF_000317375.1 Microtus ochrogaster | reverse complement strand
TTGGTTTTTCGAGACAGGGTTTCTTTGTGGCATTGGAGCCTGTCCTGGAACTCCCTTGGTAGACCAGGCTGGTCTCTAACTCACAGAGATCAGCCTACCTCTGCCTCCCGAGTGCTGGAATTACAGGCGTGCGCCACCACCGCCCGGCTACCCTGGTCTCACATCTTAAAGAAGTTTGACATTTCCCAACAACAGCTCTTCTCTTCAGAAAAAGGCATGTGCATTTCTCAAAAACTCATTTCATGAAATTCATACACTATCATAAGTACGTGATTATCATTCAACAAAAAGCTTCTACACTGAAAAGCAACAGTACTCACACTTCGAACACTAGTTTGAAATTTCCCAAAACACAACTCTTCTCTTCAGAGAAACGAATGAGTGTTTCTCACAAAAGCATCTCATGAAATTCATACACATTCAAAAAACGTGATTATCTTTCAAAGTAAAGCTTCTACGGTGAACAGCAACACTGGTCTCACTTCTAACAGTAGTTTGATATTTACCAAACAACAGCTCTTCTCTTCAGAGAAACGCATTTGCATTTCTCAAAAAAACATTTCATAAAATTCATACACTTTCAAAAGAATGTGATTATCTTTCAAATTAATGCTTCTAAAGTGAAAAGCAACACTGATGTCAATTCTAACAGTAGTTTGACATTTCCGAAACAACAGCTCTTCTCTTTACAGAAAGGCATGTGCGTTTCTCACAAAAGTATTTTAAGAAATTTATGCACTTTGAAAAGATTTTCTTTCAAAGTAAAGCTTCTACAGTGAACATCAACATTGGTCTCATTCTAACAGTAGTTTGACATTTCCCAAACAGCAGCTCATCTCTTCAGAGAAACGCATATATGATTCTCACAAAAGCATTTCATGAAATTCTTACACTTTCAAAGAACGTAATTATCTTTCAACCTAAAGCTTCTACAGTGAAAAATAACACTGGTCTCACTTCTACCAGTAGTTTGACATTTCCCAAAGAACAACTCTTCTCTGTTTCACAAAAGCATTTCCTAAAATTCATACACTCTGTTTCACAAGAGCATTTCATAAAATTCATGCACTTTCAAAAGAACATGATTATTTCATCGTAAAGTTTCTACACTTGAAAAACAACGCTGGTCTTACTTCTTACAGTAGTTTGACATTTCCCATACAACAGCTCTTCTCTTCGGAGAAACACATGTACGATTCTCAAAAAAGCATCTCATGATATTTATACAGTTTGAAAAGAACATGATTATCTTTCAAAGTAAGGCTTCTACAGTGAACAGCAACACTGTTCTCACTTCTAACAGTAGTTTGATATTTCCCAAACAATAACTCTTCTCTTCCGAGAAACGTATGTACGTGTCTCACAAAAGCATTTCATGAAATTCATACACTTTCAAAAGAACGTGATAATCATTCAGAGTAAAGCTTCGAAAGTGAAAAGCAACACAGATGTAACTTCTAACAGTAGTTTGACATTTCCAAAACAACAGCACTTCTCTTCAAAGAAATGCACATACGGTTCTCACAAAAGCATTTCATGAAATTCATACACTTTCAAAAGAACGTGTTTAATTTTCAAAGTAAAGCTTTTACAGTGAACAGCAACACCGGTTTCACTTCTATCATTAGTTTGACACTTCCCAAACAAAAGCTCATCTTTTCAGAGAAACGCATAGGCGTTTCTCTGAAAAGCATTTCATGAAATTCATACACTTTCAAAGAACGTGGTTATCATTCAACGAAAAGTTTCTACAGTGAAAAGCAACACTGATTTCACTTCTAACAGTAGTTTGGCATTTGCCAAACAACAGCTCTTCTCTTCAGAGAAACGCTTGTGCGTTTCTCACAAAAGCATTTCATTAAATTCGTACACTTTCAAAAGTACCTGTATACCTTTGAAGGTAAAGCTTGTAGAGTGAACAGCAACACTGGTCTCACATCTAACAGTAGTTTGACCTTTACCAAACAGCAGCTCTTCGCTTCAGAGAAAAGCTTGTGCTTTTCTCACAAATGCATTTTGTTAAATTCATTCACATTCAAAAGAACGTGATTATCTTTCAAAGTAAAGCTATTACAGTGAACGCAACACTGGTCTCACTTCTAACA
>NW_004949314.1:93469-95825 GCF_000317375.1 Microtus ochrogaster | reverse complement strand
GCTCTTCTCTTCAGAGAAATAGTTTGGTTTTCTCACAAAACCATTTCAAGAAATTAATACACTTTCAGAGAACATGTTTTTCTTTCAAAGTAAAGCTTCTACATACAACAGGAACACTGGTCTCACTTCTAACAATAGTTTGACATATCTGAAATAATGGATTCTCTTTTCAGAGAAACCCATGTGCGTTTCTCACAAAAGCATTTCATGAAATTCATACACTTTACAAAGAACGGGATTACCTTTCAAATTAAAGCTTGCACACTAAAAAGGAACACTGGTCTCACTTCTAAGTATACTTTAACATTTCCCAAAAAACTGCTCTTCTCTTCAGAGAAACGCATGTGCGTTTCTCACAAAAGCATTTCCTGAAATTCATACACTTTCAAAGAGCGTGATTATCCTTCAAAGTAAAGCATATAGAGTAAAAAGGAACACTGTTCTCACTTTTAAAAATAGTGTGACATATCTCAAACAATGGCTTCTGTTTTCAGAGAAAATAATGTGTTTCTCACAAAAAAAATTTCATGAAATTCATAAACTTTCAAAAGAATGTGATTATCTTTGAAAGTAATTCTACATAGAACAGGAACACTGTTCTCACTTCCAAAAATACTTTCAAAAATATCCAACAATGGCTATTATTTTCAGAGAAACACAAGTGCGTTTCTCACAAAAACATTCCATGAAATTAATACACTGCAAAAGAGCGAGATTATCTTTCAAAGTAAAGTTTCTACAGTAAATTGGAACACTGGTCTCACTTTTAACAATAGTTTGACATTTCGGCAACAACTGCTCTTCTCTTCAGAGAAACACATGTCTGTTTCTCACAAAAGCATGTCATGAAATTCATACACTAGCAAAAACGTGATTATCTTGCAAAATAAAGCTTCAACAGTGAAAAGGAACACTGTTCTCACTTATAAGAATATTTTGACATTTCCCAAACAATGGCTTCTCTTTTCAGAGAAACAAGTGTGTATTTCTCACAATAGCATTTCTTGAAATTCATACAGTTTCAAAACAATGTGATTATCTTTCAAAGTAAAGCTTCTACACTGAAAAGGAACAGTGTACTCACTTTTAAGAACACTTTGCAATTTCCCAAACAACAGCTCTTCTCTTCAAAGAAAGGCATATGCATTTCTCAAAAAAGAATTTCATGAAATTAATAGAGTTTCAAAAGAACATGGTTATCTTTGAAAGTAAAGCTTGTACAGTGAAAAGGAACACTGTTCTAACTTCTAAGAATAGTTTGGCATATCTTGTTTGAGATATGGCTTTTTCTTAATAGAAACTTCTTTGTGTGTCTCACAAAAGCATTTCATGAAATTCATACATTTTCAAAAGAACATGATTATCTTTCAAAATAAAGCTTGTACAGGGAAATGGAACACTAGTCTCACTTCTAAGAACACTTTGACATTTCTGAAAAAACAGCTCTTATCTTCAGAGAAATGCATGTGTGTTTCTCACAAAAGCATTTCATGAAATTCATACACTTTCAAAAGAATGTGATTAACTTTCAAAATAAAGCTTGTACAGTGAAAATGAACACTGTTCGCACTTCTAAGAATACATTGACATTTCCCAAAGTACTGCTCTTTTCTACAGAGAGACCCATGTGCTTTTCTCACAAAAGCAGTTCATGAAATACATACACTACCAAAGAACGTGATTTTCTTTCAAATAAAGCTTCTACATAAAACAGGAATACTGTTCTCACTTCTAAAAATACTTTGACATATCTCCTACAACGGCTCTTATTTTCTAAAAATCACAAGTGCATTTCTCACAAAAGCATTTCATGAAATTCATACACTTTCCAAAGAACATGATTATCTTTCAAAGTAAAGCTTCTACAGTGAAAAGCAACACTGGTCTCAATTCTAACAATAGTTTGACATATCTCAAACAACTGCTCATATCTTCAGAGAAACACATGTCCCTTTGTCACAAAAGCATTTCATGAATTTCATACAGCTTCAAAAGAACGTTATTATCATTCAAAGTAAAGCTTCTACAGAGAAAAGAATATGTCTCTATACTTCTCTCACTTCTCTCAAGACATTTTACGTTTCTGAAATCAAAGTTTCTCTTTTCAGGAAAACCCATGTGTGTTTCTCACAAAAGGATTTCATGAAATTCACGCACTACCAAAGTACGTGATTATCTTTAAAAGTGAAGCTGCTACATGGAACAGGGAAACTGTTCTCACTTTTAACATTACTTTCACATATCTCCAACAACGGCTCCTATTTTCAGAGAAACACAAGTAAGTTTCTCACAAAAGCACTTCATGAAATTAATACACTACAAAAGAGTGTCATTATCTTGAAAAGTAAAGCTTCTA
>NW_004949314.1:91624-93101 GCF_000317375.1 Microtus ochrogaster | reverse complement strand
TACTTTGACATATCGGAAACAATGGCTTCCCTTTTCAGAGAAACATATGTGCTTTTCTCACAAAAGCATTTCATGAAATTCATACACTTCCTAAGAACGTGATTATCTTTCAAAGTATAGCTTCTATACAGAACAGGAACACTGGTCTGACTTCTAACAATACTTTTACATATCTCAACCAACCGCTTCTCTTTTCAGAGAAACACATGTGCATTTCTCACAAAAGCAGTTCATGAAATTCATACTCTTCCACAGAACGTAATTATCTTCCAAAATAAATTTTATACAGAGAACAGGAAGACTTTCTTACTTATAACAATATTTGGCATATCTCAAACAACGGCTTATCTTTTCAGAGAAACAGATTTGCATTTCTCACAAAAGCATTCCATGAAATTCTTCCACTTAATAAGAACGTGATTATCTTTCAAAGTAAAGCTTCTACTATGAAAATGAGACACTGGTTTCACTTCTAACAATACTTGGATATATCTCCACTAACCACTTCTCTTTTCAGAGAAATACATGTGCATTTCACACAAAAGCATTTCACGAAATTCATACACTAAAGAGTGTGATTATCTTTCAAATAAAGGTCCTACAGAGAACAGGAACGCTATTCTTACTTCTAACAATACTTTGAAATATCTCAAACAACGGCTTCTCTTTTCAGAGAAACGCATGTGCGTTTCTCACAAAACATTTCATGAAATTCATCCACTTAATAAGAATGTGATTATCTTTCAAAGTAAAGCTTCTACAGTGAAAAGGAACACTGTTCTCACTTCCAACAATACTTTGTCGTATACCAAACAATGGCTTTTCTTTTCAGAGAAACACATGTGCATTTCTCACAAAAGCATTTCCTGAAATTCATACACTTTCAAAAGAACGTGATTATCTATCAAAGTAAAGGTTCTACAGAGAACAGGAATGCTGTTCTTACTTCTGACAATACTTTGATATATATTCGAAACAATGATTCTTCTTCTCAGAGAATTAGTTGTGCATTTCTCACAAAAGCATTTCATGAAACTCATACACTTTAGGTGTCTTTTGGCCATTTGAACTTCTTCTGTTGAGTATTCTCTGTTCAGCTCAGTGCCCCATTTTATGATTGGGTTGGTTAGTCTTTTATGGTCTAGTTTCTTGAGTTCTTTATATATTTTTGAGATCAGACCTTTGTCAGTTGTGGGGTTGGTGAAGATCTTCTCCCAATCATTGGGTTGCCTTTTTGTCTTAGTGACAGTGTCCATTGCTTTACAGAAGCTTTTCAGTCTCAGGAGGTCCCATTTTTTTCAATGAGGTCCTTAATGTCTGTGTTGCAGGGGTTATACATAGGAAGTGATCTCCTGTGCCCATCTGTTGTAGGGTACTTCCCACTTTCTCTTCTATCAGGTTCAGTGTGTTCGGACTGACACCTAAGGTCATGCTCAAATTCCTTAGCGATCAGGGAAATGCAAATCAAGACAACTTT
>NW_004949314.1:90223-90757 GCF_000317375.1 Microtus ochrogaster | reverse complement strand
CCTGGGCAGTTTGGATGCTCAACTTACTAAACCTGGATGGAGGCAGGCGGTAATTGGACCTGCCACAGGTCAGGAAAAACTGATGGCTCTTCAAGCTGATGAAAGAGAGGGACTTGATCGGGGGAGGGGGAGGTAAATGGGAGCCGATGGCAGGGAGGAGGCAGAAATCCTCAATAAATAAATAAATTTAAAAAAAAAGAAATTCATACACTTTCAAAAGAACGTGAATATTTCTGAAGGTAAAGCTTCCAGAGTGAAAAGGAACACTGGTCTCGCTTCTAACAATACTTTGAAATATCTCAACAAACCACTTCTCTTTTCAGAGAAACACGTGTGCATTTCTCAGAAAAGCATTTCATGAAATTCATACACTTCCAAAGAACGTGATTATCTATCAAAGTAAATCTTCTACAGTGAATAGGAACACTTGTCTCACTTCTAATAATATTTTGACCTATATCAACCAACTGCTTTACTTTTCAGAGAAACACATGTGTGTTTCACACAAAAGCATTTCATGAAATTCATACACTT
>NW_004949314.1:80266-89949 GCF_000317375.1 Microtus ochrogaster | reverse complement strand
AAGAATGTGATTATCTTTCAAAGTAAAGCTTCTACAGTAACAAGGAACACTGTTCTCACTTCTAACAATACTTTGTCATATGCCAAACATTGACTTCTCTTTTCAGAGAAACACATGTGCGTTTCTCACAAAACTTTTCAGGAAATTCATACACTTGCAAAACATTGATATTATGTTTCAGAGTAAAGCATCAACAGAGAACAGGAACACTGTTTTTTCTTCTAACAATACTTTGACAAATCACAAAAAACGGCTCTTCACAGAGAATCAAATTTGCGTTTCACACAAAAGCATTTCATGAAATTCTTACACTTTCAAAAGAATGTGAATATCTTTGAAGGTAAAGCTTCTACAAAGAAGAGCAACACCGTTCTCACTTCTAACAATACTTTGAAACATCACAAACAATGGCTCTTCTTCTCAGAGTATCACTTGTGCATTTCTCACAAAAGCATTTCATGAAATTTATAAACTTTCAAAAGAATGTGATTATCTTTTAAAAGTAAAGCTTCTACACAGAACAGGAACACTGTTCTTACTTCTAACAATACATTGACATATATCAAACAACGGTTTCTCTTTTCAGAGAAACACATGTGCGTTACTCACAAAAGCATTTCATGAAATTCATACACTTCCACGGAACGTGATTATCTTTCAAAATTAAACTTGTACTGTGACAAGGAACACTGGTCTCACTTCTACCAATAATTTGACTCATCACAAACAATGCCTCTTCTTCTCAGAGAATCACATGTGCGTTTATCAAAAAAGCATTGCATGAAATTCATACACTTTCAAAAGAACATGATTATCTTTCACAGTAAAGCTTCTACAGAGAACAGGAACACTGCTCTTACTTCTAACAATACTTTGACATATCTCAAACAACTGCTTCTCTTTCCAGAGAAACACATGTGCGTTTCTCACAAAAGCATTTTGTGAAATTCATACACATCCAAAGAACGTGATTATCTTTCAAAGTAAAGCTTCTAGAGTGAAAAGGAACACTGCTCTCACTTCTAACAAACTTTGTCATATAACAAACAATGGCTTCTCTTCTCATAGAAACACATGTGCGTTTCTAAAAAAAGCATGCCATGAAATTTATAAGACTTGTGCATTTCTCACAAAAGCATTCCTTGAAATTCATAAACTTTATAAGAACGTGATTATCTTTTAACATAAAGCTTGTACAGTGAAAAGGAACACTGGTCTTACTTCTTACCATACTTTGTCAAATCTCAACCAACTCATTCCCTTTTCAGAGAAACATATGTGCTTTTTTTCACAAAAGCATTTCATTAAATTCATACACTTTCAAAGAACGTGAATATCTTTCAAGGTAAAGCTTCTACAGTAAAAAGGAACACTGTTCTTAATTGTAACAATACTTTGTCATATAACAAACAATGGCTTCTCTTTTAAGAGAAACACATGTTCGTTTCTCACAAAAGCGTTTCATGAAATTCATACACTTTCAAAAGAACGTGAATATCTTTCAAGGTAAAACTTCTACATAAAATGGGAACACTGTTTTCATTTCTAACAATACTTTGACACATCACAAACTACGGCTCTTCTTCTCAGAGTATGACTTGTGCGTTTCTCACAAAAGCATTTCATGAAATACATAGACTTTCTAAACAAAATCATTATTTTTGAAAGCAAAGCTTCTACACAAACAGAACACTGTTCTTACTTCTAACAATACTTTGACATATTGCAAACAATGTCTTCTCTTTTCAGAGAAACACATGTGCGTTTCTTACAAAACCATATCATGAAATTCATACACTTTCAAAAGAACGTGATTATCATTCAAAGTAAAGCTTCTACAGAGAGCAGGAACACTGTTTGTACCTCTAACAATACTTTGACATATGTCAAAAAATGGCTTTTCTTTTCAGAGAAACACATGTGCATTCTCACAAAAGCATTTCATGAAATTCATACACTTTCAAAAGAACGTGATTATCTTTCAAAGTAAAGTTTCTACAGTGAATAAGAAAATTGTTCTCCCTTCTAATAATACCATGACATATATCAACCAACTGCTTCTCTCTTCAAGAAACACATGTGTGTTTCCCACAAAAAAAATTTCATGAAATTGATACACTTTCAAAAGAACGTGATTATCTTTCAAAGTAAAGCTTCTACATAGAACCGGAACACGGTTCTCCCTTCTAAGAATACTTTGACACATCACAAACAACGGCTCTTCTACTCAGAAAATGACATGTGCATTTCTCACAAAAGCATTTCATGAAACTCATACACTTTCAAAAGAAAGTGATTATCTTTCAAAGTAAATCATCTACAGTGAAAAGGAACACTGTTCTCACTTCTAACTAACATTGTCATATACCATACAATGGCTTCTCTTCTCATAGTAACACATGTGTGTTTCTAAAATAAGCATTCCATGAAATTCATAAACTTAATAAGAATGTGATTATCTCTCAAAGTAGTTTCTACAGAGAAAAGGAACACTGTTTTAACTTCTAACAGTACTTTAACCTATCTCAAACATTGGCTCTTATATTCAGAGAAACTCATGTGCATTTCTCACAAAAGCATTTTACAAAATTCATACATTTTCAAAAGAGCATGAATATCTTTCAAAGTGAAGCTTCTACACAGAACAGGCACACTGTTCTCACTTCTAACAATACTTTGTCATGTACCTAACAATGGCTTCTCATTTCAGAGAAACACATGTGTGTTTCTCACCAAACCATTTCAAGAAATTCATACACCTCCAAAGAAAGTGATTATCTTTCAAAATAAAACTTCTACAGTGAAAAGAAATACTAGTTTCACTTCTAATAATACTTTGACATATCTCAAACAACCGCTTCTATTTCATAGAAACACATGTTCGATTCTCACAAAATATTTTACAAAATTGATAAATTTTCAAAAGAACGTGAATATGTTTCAATGGGCAGCTTCTACAGAGAACAGGAACACTGTTCTCACTTCTAACAATACTTTGACATATACAAATCCACGGCTCTAATTTTCAGAGAAACACATGTATGTTTCTCACCAAAGCATTGTACGAAATTCATAAACTTTCAAAAGAACGTGAATATCTTTCAAAGTAAAGCTCCTGCAGTGAAAAGTAACACTGTCCTCAACTCTAACAATACTTTGACATATCTTAAACAACAGCTCTTGTTTTCAGAGAAACACATGTGCATTTCTCGCAAATCCATTCTATGAAATTCATACACTTTCAAAAGAATGTGAATATCTTTCAAAGTAAAGGTTCTACAGAAAACAGGAACACTGTTCTCACTTCTAACAAACTTTGCCAGAAACCAAACAATGGCTTCTCTTTTCAAAGAAACACATGTGAGTTTCTCACAAAAGCATTTTAGGAAATTCGTACACTTTCAAAAGAATATGAATTGCTTTCAAAGTAAAGCTACTGCAGTGAAAAGGAACACTGTTCTAACTTCTAAAAATACTTTGACATATTTCAAACCACGGCTCTTATTTTCGATAAACACATGTGGGTTTCTCACAAAAGCATTGTAGGACATTGATTCACTTTCAAAAGAACGTGAATATCTTTCAAAGTAGAGCTCCTTCAGTGAAAAGGAACACTGTTCTATATTCTAACAATACCTTGACATATCTCACACAACGGCTTCTCTTTTCAGGGAAACAAATGTGCGTTTCTCACAAAAGAATTTAAAGAAATTCATACACTTTCAAATGAAAAAGATTATCATTCAAAGTAAAGCTTCTACAGTGAAAAGGAACACTGGCCTCACTTCTAAAAATACTTTGACATATCTCAAACAACAGCTTCTATTTCAGAGAAACACATGTGCATTTCTCAAGAAAGAATTTTAAGGAATTTATACAATTTCAAAAGAACGTGAATATCTTTCAAAGTAAAGCTTATATAGAGAACAGGACTACTGTTCTCACTTCTAACAACACTTTGACATATCTCAAATGATGGCTCTTATTTTCAGAAAAACACATGTGTGTTTCTCACAAAAGCATTTTAGAAAATTAATGCACTTTCAAAAGAACGTGAATATCTTTCAAAGTAAAGCTTCTACACTGAAAAGGAACACTGTTGTTACATCTAACAATACTTTGACATATCTCAAACAATGGCTCTTATTTTCAGAGAAACATATGTGCATTTCTCACAAAAGCATTGTATGAAATTCATACACTATTAAAAAAACATGAATATCTTTCAAATTAAAGCTTCTGCAGTGAAAAGTAACACTCTTCTCAGTTCTCAAAATACTTTAACATAAACCAAATAACAGCTTCTCTTTTGAGAGAAACACGTGTGCGTTTCTAACAAAGCATTTAATGAAATTCATACTCTTACAAAATAATGTAATTATCTTTCAAATTAAAGCTTCTGTGGTGAAAAGGAACATTGTTCTCACTTCTAACAAACCTTGTCATATACCAAACAATGGCTTCTCTTCTCATAGAAACACATGTGCGTTTCTAAAAAAAGCACTCCATGAAATTTATAAACTTAATAAGAACGTGAATATCTTTCAACATAAAGCTTCTATAGTGAAAAGGAACACTGTTCTCAATTCTAACAATACTTTGTCATATAACAAACAATGGCTTCTCTTTTAAGAGAAACACATGTGCGTTTCTAACAAATGCATTTCATGAAATTCTTACACTTTCAAAAGAACGTGAATATCTTTCAAGGTAAAGCTTCTACATAGAACAGGAACACCTTTCTCAATTATAACAATACATTGACACATCACAAACAATGGCTCTTCTTCTCAGAAAATCACATGTGCGTTTGTCACAAAAGCATTTCTTGAAATTCATACACTTTCAAAAGAACGTGAATATATTTCAAGGTAAACCTTCTACATAGAAAAGGAACACCGTTCTACCTTCTAAAAATACTTTGACACATCACAAACAATGGCTCTTCTTATCAGAGGAAGACATGTGCATTTCTCACCTTAGCATTTCATGAAATTCTTACACTTTCAAAAGAACGAGATTATCTTTCAACGTAAAGCTTCTACAGTGAAAAGGAATACTGTTCTCAATTCTAACAATACTTTGTCGAATAACAAACAATGGCTTCTCTTTTCAGATAAAAACATGTGCGTTTCTCTCAAAAGCATCCCTCGAAATTCATACACTTAATAAGGATGTGATTATCTTTCAAAATAAAAGTTCTACAGTGAAATGTAACACTGTTCTCACTTCTAACAATACTTGTTGTATACCAAACAATGGCTTCTCTTTTCAGAGAAAGACTTGTGCATTTCTCACAAAAGCATTCCTTGAAATTCATAAACTTTATAAGAACGTGATTATCTTTTAATGTAAAGCTTCTACAGTGAAAAGGAACACTGGTCGTACTTCTTACCATAATTTCTCAAATCTCAACCAACTGATTCCCTTTTCAGAGAAACATATGTGTTTTTTCACAAAAAGATTTCATGAAACTCATACACTTTCAAAGAACGTGAATATCTTTCAAGGTAAAGCTTCTAGAGTGAATAGGAAAACTGTTCTCACTTCTAACAATACCTTGACATATCTCTACAAAACCCTTCTCTTTTCAGAGATATACATGTGCTTTTCTCACAAAATCATTTCATGAAATTCATACACTTTCAAAAGAATGTGAATATCTTTCAAGGTAAAACTTCTACATAGAACAGGAATACCATTCTCCCTTCTAATAATACTTTGACACATCACAAACAACGGCTCTTCTTCTCAGAGAAAGACATGTGCATTTCTCACAAAAGCATTTCATGAAATTCATACACTTTCAAAAGAACATGATTATCTTTCAAAGTAAAACATCTACAGTGAAAAGGAACACTGTTCTCACTTCTAACAAAATTAATCCTATAACAAACAATGGCTTCACTTCTCATAGAAACACATGTGCGTTATAAAAAAAGCATTCATTGAAATTGATACACTTTCAAAATAACGTGAATATCTTTCAAGGTAAAGCTTCTACTTAGAACAGGAACACTGTTCTCCCCTCTAACAATACTTTGACACATCACAAACAACGGCTCTTCTACTCAGAAAACAACATGTGCATTTCTCATAAAAGCATTTCATGAAACTCATACCCTTTCTAAAGAAAGTGATTATCTTTCAAAGTAAAACATCTACAGTGAAAAGGAACACTGTTCTCACTTCTAACAAACATTGTCATATACCAAACAATGGCTTCTCTTCTCATCAAAACACATGTGCGTTTCTAAAATAAGCATTCCATGAAATTCATAAACTTAATAAGAACGTGATTATCTTTCAACGTAAAGCTTCTACAGTAGAAAGAAACACTGTTCTGAATTCTAACAATACTTTGTCTTATAACAAACAATGGCTTCTATTTTAAGAGAAACACATGTTCATTTCTCACAAAAGCGTTTCATGAAATTCATACACTTTCAAAAGAACGTGATTATCTTTCAAAGTAAAGCTTCTACAGTGAACAGCAACACTGGTCTCACTTCTAACAGTAGTTTGACATTTCCCCAACAACAGCTCTTCTCTTCAGAGAAACGTTTGTGCGTTTCTCACAAAAGCATTTCATGAAATACATAGACTTTCAAAACAACATCATTATTTTTCAAAGCAAAGCTTCTACAGAAACAGAACACTGTTATAACTTCTAACAATACTTTGACATATTACAAACAACGTCTTCTCTTTTCAGAGAAACACATGTGCGTTTCTTAGAAAACCATTTCATGAAATTCATACACTTTCAAAAGAACGTGATTATCTTTCAAAGTAAAGTTTCTACAGTGAAAAGGAACACTGTTCTCACTTCCAGCAATACTTTGTCGTATATGAAACAATGGCTTCTCTTTTCAGAGAAAGACATGTGCGTTTCTCACAAAAGAATTTTATGAAATTCGTACACTTAATAAAAACATAATTATCTTTTAAAGTAAAGCTTCTACAGAGAACAGGAACACTGTTCGTACCTCTAACAATACTTTGACGTATGTCAAAAAATGGCTTTTCTTTTCAGAGAAACACATGTGCGTTTCTCACAAAAGCGTTTCATGAAATTCATACACTTTCAAAAAAACGTGATTATCTTTCAAAGTAAAGTTTCTACACTGAATAAGAAAACTGTTCTCAATTCTAACAATACCATGACATATATCAACCAACCGCTTCTCTCTTCAAGAAACACATGTGAGTTTCCCACAAAAGCATTTCATGAAATTGATACACTTTCAAAAGAACGTGAATATCTTTCAAGGTAAAGCTTCTACATAGAACAGGAGCACCGTTTTCACTTCTAAGAATACTTTGACACATCACAACCAACAGTTTCTCTTCTCAGAAAAACACATGTGCCTTTCTCACAAAAACATTTCCTGAAATTCATACAGTTCCAAAGAACGGGATTATCTTTCAAAGAAAACCTTCTACAGAGAACAGTAACACTGTTATTCCTTCTCATAATACCTTGACATATCTCAACTAATCACTTCTCTTTTCAGAGAAACACATGTGCATTTCTCACAAAAGCATTTCATGACATTCATAAACATTAAAAAGAACATGATTATCTTTCAAAGTAAAGCTTCAACAGTGAATAGGAACACTGTTCTCACTTCTAACAATACTTTGTCATATACCAAACAATGACTTCATTTTCAGAAAAACACATGTGCGTTTCTCATAAAAGCATTTAATGAAATTCATACACTCTCAAAAGGACGTTAATATCTTTAAAGGTAAAGCTTCTACATAGAATAGGAACACTGTTCTCACTTCTAACAATACTTTGATACATCACAAACAATGGCTATTCTTCTCAGAGAAACCCATGTGCATTTCTCACAAAAGCATTCAATGAAATTCATACACTTTCAAAAGAACGTGAAAAACTTTCAAAGTAAAGCTTCTACAGTGAAAAGGAACACTGTTCTCAATTCTAACAATACTTTGTCGTATAACACATAATATCTTCCCTTTTCAGAGAAAGACATGTGCCATTCTCACAAAAGCATTTCATGATATTCATACACTTTCAAATGAACATGATTATCTTTCAAGGTAAAGCTTCTACAGTGAAAAGAGACACTGCTGTCACTTCTAAAAATACTTTGACATATCTCAAATAATGGACTCTTTTCAGAGAAACACATGTGTGTTTCTCAAAAAAGCATTGCATAAATTCATACACTTAATAAGAACATCATTATTTTTCAAAGTACAGCTTCTACAGTGAAAAGGAACACTTTTCTCATTTCTAAAAATACTTTGACATATCTCAACAAGCGGCTTCACTTTTCAGAGAAACACATGTGGGTTTCTCACAATAGCACTATATAAAATTGATATACTTTCTAAGAAACGTTCATATCTTTCAAAGTAAAGCTTTCTAAAGAAAAAGGAACACCATTCTCACTTCTAACAAACTTTGCCAGATACAAACAATGGCTTCTCTTTTCAGAGAAATAAATGTGCATTTCTCACAAAAGAATCTCATGATTCATACACTTCCCAAGAAAGTGATTATCTTTAAACTAATGCTTCTACAGTGACAAGGAACACTGGTCTCACTTCTTACAATACTTGGACATATCTCAAACAACTGTTTATCTTTTCAGCAAATCCCATGTGCATTTCTCACAAAAGAATTTAAAGAAATTCATTCACTTTCAAAAGAACATGATTATCTTTAAAAGTTAAGCCTCTACAATGACAAGGAACACTGGGTTCACTACTAACAATACTTTGACATATCTCACACAATGGCTCTTATTTTCAGAGAAACACGTGTGCGTTTCTCACAAAAGCATTGTAGGAAATTCATACACTTCCAAATTATGTGAATATCTTTCAAAGTAAAGCTTCTACAGTGAAAAGGAACACTGTTCTCACTTCTAAAAATACTTTGACACATCACAAACAATGGCTCTTCTTCTCAGACAATTACATGTGCGTTTCTCACAAAAGCATTACATGAAATTCATACACTTTTAAAAGAATGTAATTATCTTTAAAAGTAAAGCTTCTACAGAGAACAGAAATACTGTTCTTACTTCTAACAATACTTTGACATATTTCAACCAACTGCTTCTCATTTCAGAGAAAAACATGTGCATTTCTCCAAAAAGAATTTCATGAAATTCATATACTTCCAAAGAACGTGATTATATTTCAAAGTAAAGATTCTACAGAGAACAGGAACACTGTTCTTACTTCTAACAATTCTTTGACACATAACAAACAATGGCTCTTCTTCTCAGAGAAACACATGTGCGTTTCTCACAAAAAGCATTTCATGAAATTCATACACTTCCAAAGAATGTGACTATCATTCAAAGTATAGCTTTTATAGTTAAAAGGAACACTGGTCTGACTTCTAACGATACTTTCACATACAACAAACAATGACTCTTCTTCTCAGAGAATCAGTTGTTCATTTCTCACAAAAGCGTTTCATGAAATTAACACACGTTCAAAAGAACATGATTATCATTCAAATTAAAGCTTCTACAGAGAACAGGAATGTTGATTTTACTTCTACCAATACTTGGACATATCTCAAATAACATCTTCTCTATTCAGAGAAACAAATGTGCGTTTCTCACAAAAGCATTTCATGAAATTCATACACTTCCAAAGAACGTGATTATCTTCCAAAATGAAGCTTC
>NW_004949314.1:64676-79807 GCF_000317375.1 Microtus ochrogaster | reverse complement strand
CCATGAAATTCGTACACTTAATAAGGATGTGATTATCTCTCAAAGTAAAGCTTCTACAGTGAAAAG
The DNA here is from genome assembly GCF_000317375.1 of Microtus ochrogaster. NCBI lineage: Eukaryota > Metazoa > Chordata > Mammalia > Rodentia > Cricetidae > Microtus > Microtus ochrogaster. The sequence goes on along the minus strand of NW_004949314.1, from coordinate 79,741 downwards.
GAATACTGGTCTCACTTCTAACAATACTTTGACATATACCAAACAATGGCTTCTCTTCTCATAGAAACACATGTGTGTTTCTAAAAAAAGCATTCCATAAAATTTATAAACTTAAAAAGAATGTGACTATCTTTCAATATAAAGCTTCTATAGTGAAAAGGAACACTGTTCTCAATTCTAACAATACTTTGTCATATATCAAACAATGGCTTCTCTTTTAAGAGAAACACACGTGCGTTTTTAACAAAAGCATTTCATGAAATTCTTACACTTTCAAAAGAACGTGAATATCTTTCAAGGTAAAGTTTCTACATAGAACAGGAACAACGTTCTCAATTATAACAATACATTGACACATCACAAACAATGGCTCTTCTCAGAAGATCACTTGTGCGTTTCTCAAAAAGGCATTTCTTGAAATTCATACACTTTCAAAAGAACGTGAATATCTTTCAAGGTAAACCTTCTACATAGAACAGGAACACCGTTCTACCTTCTAACAATACTTTGATACATCACAAACAATGGCTCTTCTTCTCAGAGCCATTGTTTCTCACAAAAGCATCCCATGAAATTCATACACTTTATAAGGATGTGATTATCTTTCAAAATAAGGCTTCTACAGTGAAAAGTAACACTGTTCTCACTTCTAACAATATTTGTTGTATACCAAACAATGGCTTCTCTTTTCAGGGAAACACTTGTGCGTTTCTCACAAAAGCATTCCTTGAAATTCATAAACTTTATAAGAACGTGATTATCTTTTAACGTAAAGCTTCTACAGTGAAAAGGAACACTGGTGTTACTTCTTACCATACTTTTTCAAATCTCAACCAACTGATTCCCTTTTCAGAAAAACATATGTGCTTTTTTCACAAAAACATTTCATGAAATTCATACACTTTCAAAGAACGTGAATATCTTTCAAGGTAAAGCTTCTAGAGTGAATAGGAAAACTGTTCTCACTTCTAACAATACCTTGACATATCTCAACAAAACGCTTCTCTTTTCAGAGATACACATGTGCTTTTCTCACAAAATCATTTCATGAAATTCATACACTTTTAAAAGAATGTGAATATCTTTCAACGTAAAACTTTTACATAGAACGGGAACACCATTCTCCCTTCTAACAATACTTTGACACATCACAAACAAAGGCTCTTCTTCTCAGAGAAAGACATGTGCATATCTCACAAAAGCATTTCACGAAATTCATACACTATCAAAAGAATGTGATTATCTTTCAAAGTAATACTTCTACAGTGAAAAGGAACACTGTTCTCACTTCTAACAAAATTTGTCCTGTAACAAACAATGGCTTCTCTTCTCATAGTAACACATGTGCGTTTCTAAAATAAGCATTCCATGAAATTCATAAACTTAATAAGAATGTGATTATCTTTCAACGTAAAGCTTCTACAGTAAAAAGGAACACTGTTCTCACTTCTAACAATACTTTGGCATATCTTCAACAATGGCTTCTCTTCTCAGCAAAACCCAAGTGAGTTTCTCAGAAAAGAATTTTACCAAATTGATACACTTTCAGAAGAGCGTGAATATTTTTCAAAGGGCAGCTTCTACGGAGAACAGGAGCACTGCTCTCACTTCTAACAATACTTTGACATATCTCAAACAGTGGCTCTTATTTTCAGAGAAACACATGTGTGTTTCTCACAAAAGAATTGTAGGAAATTCATACACTTTCAAAAGAATGTGAGTATCGTTCAAAGTAAAGCTCCTGCAGTTGAAAGGAACACTGTTCTCACCTCTAACAATACTTTGAGCTATCTCAAAAAAAGGCTCTTATTTTCAGAGAAACACATATGCGTTTCTCACAATAGAATTTTACGAAATTGATACACTTTCAATAGAACGTGCATATGTTTCAAAGTAAAGCTCCTACAGAAAACACGAACACTGTTCTCACTTCTAACAAACTTTGCCACATACCAAACAATGGCGTTTCTTTTCAGAGAAACACATGTGTTTTTCTAACAAAAGCATTTCATGAAATTCCTACACTTTCAAAAGAACGTGAATATCTCTCAAAGTAAAGTTTCTACAGAGAAAAGGAACACTGTTTTAACTTCTAACAGTACTTTAACCTATCTCAAACATTGGCTCTTATATTCAGAGAAACTCATGTGCATTTCTCACAAAAGCATTTTAAAAATTCATATATTTTCAAAAGAGCATGAATATCGTTCAAAGTAAAGCTTCTAAAGAGAAAAGAACACTTCTCTCACTTCTAACAATACTTTTCATGTTTCTGAAAATACTGCTTCTTTTTTCAGAGAAATACGTTTGTGTTTCTCACAAACCATTTCACGAAATTCATACACTTCCAAAAGAACATAAATATCTTTCAAAGTAAAGCTTCGACAGTGAAAAGGAACACTGGTCTCACTTCTAAAAATTCTCTGACATATTTCAAACAACTGCTTCTCTTTTCAGAGAAACACATGTGCTTTTCTAACAAAAGCATTTCATGAAATTCATACACTTCCAAAGAACGTGATTATCTTTAAAGGAAAGCTTCTACAAAGAACTGGAACAGTGTTCTCACTTATAACAATACTTTTTCATATACCAAACAGTGGCTTCTCATTTCAGAGAAACACATGTGCGTTTTTCACAAAACCATTTTACAAAACTGATACACTTTCAAGAGAACATGAATACCTTTCAAAGTGAAGCATCTACAGTGAAAGGGAACACGGTTCTCACTTCCAAAAATACTTTGACATATCTCTAACAATGGCTTCTCTTTTCAGAGGAACACATGAGCAGTTCTCACAAAAGCATTTCATGAAATACATACACTTCCAAAGAATGTCATTATCTTTAAATTATAGCTTCTAGAGTGAAAAGGAACACTGTTCTCACTTCTTACAATACTTAGACATATCTCAAAGAACTGTGTCTCTTTTCAGAAAAACACAAGTGCATTTCTCACAAAAGCATTGTATGAAATTCATACACTTTTAAAAAAACGTGAATGTCTTTCAAAGCAACTCCTCTACATGGAAGAGGAACACTGTTCTAACTTCTAACAATAGTTTAATATATCTGAAACAATGGCTCTTATTTTCAGAGTAACACATGTGCGTTTCTCACAAAAGCATTTCATGAAATTCGTACACTTAATAAGAACGTGATTATCTTTCAAAGTAAAGCTTCAACAATGAAAAGGAACACTGTTCTTACTTCTAACACTACTTTGACATATCCCAAAAAACGGCTCTTCTTTTCTGAGAAACATATGTGGGCTTCTAACCAAAGTATTTCATGAAATTCATAATTTCAAAAGGACTTGATTATCTTTCAAAATAAAGCTTCTACAGAGAAAAAGAACACTGTTCTCAATTCTAACAATACGTTGACATATCTCAAAAAAGACTTTTCTTTTCACAGAAACACATGTGCATTTCTCACAAAAGCATCTCATGAAATTCATATACTTTCAAAAGAATGTGAATATCTTTCAAGGTAAAGCTTCTACACTGAAAAGGAATACTGCTCTCACTTCCAACAATACTTTGACATATCTCAACCAACCATTTCTCTTTTCAGAGAAACACATGTGCATTTCTCACAAAAGCATTTCATGAAATTCATACAGTTTCAAAAGAACGTTTTTTTTTTTCAAAGTAAAGCTTTTACAGAGAACTGGAACCGTGTTCTCACTTCTAACAATTCTTTGATATATCCAAAAATAAGGCTCTTCTTTTCAGAGAAACACATATGCGTTTCTAACAAAAGCATTTCATGAAATTCATACACTTTCAAAAGAATGTGATTACCTTTCTAATTTAAACTTCTACAGAGAGAAGGAACAGTGCTTTCATTTCTAACAATACGTTGACATATCTCAAACAAAGACTTCTCTTTTCACAGAAACACATGTGCGTTTCACAAAAGCATTTATCGAAATTCATACATTTTTCAAAGAACGTGATTATTTTTCAAAGTAAGCTTCTACAAAGAAAAGGAATACTGTTCCCGCTTATAAAAATACTTTGATATATAGCAAATACCAGCTTCCATTTTCAAAGAAACAAATGTGAGTTTCTCATAAAAGTATTTCATGAAATTTATACACTTTCAAAAGAATGTGATTATCTTACAAAGTAAAGCTTCTACGGAGAACAGGAATACTAATCACACTTCAAGTAATGATTTCATATCTCCCAAAAAAGGGCTCTTCTTTTCAGAGAAACACATGTACGTTTCTCCCAAAAGCATTTCATGAAATTCAAATACTTTCAAAAGATCGTGATTATGTTCCAAGTAAAGCTTCTACAGAGAACAGTAACACTGTACTCACATCTAAAAATACTTTCACATATCTCACACAAAGACTTCTCTTTTCACAGAAACACAGATGTGTTTCTGACAAAAGCATTTCATGAATTCATACATTTTCCAAAAGAACGTGATTATGTTTCATAGTAAGGCTTCTACAGAGAAAAGGAACACTGTTCCCACTTCTAACAATACTTTGAAATATCCCAAACAAGTGCTCTTCTTTTTAGAGAAAGACATGTGCGTTTCTCACAAGAGCATTTCATGAAATTCATACACTTTCAAAACAATGTAATTATCTTTCAAAGTAAAACTTCTACAGACAACAGGAACACTGTTCTCACTTCTAACAATACTTTGACATATCTCACACGAAGACTGCTCTTTTCACAGAAACACATGTGCGTTTCTCACAAGAGCATTTCATGAAATTCATACACTTTCAAAAGAACGTGATTATCTTTCAAAGTAAAGCTTCTACAATGAACATCAACACTGGACTCACTTCTAACAGTAGTTTGACATTTCCCAAACAACAGCTCTTCTCTTTAGAGAAAGGCATGTGCGTTTCTCACAAAAGTATTTCATGAAATTCATACAATTTCAAAAGAACATGTTTTTCTTTCAAAGTAAAGCTTTTACAGAGAACTGGAACTGTGTTCTCACTTCTAACAATAGTTTGATATATCCCAAGAAAAGGCTCTTCTTTTCAGAGAAATACATATGCGTTTCTAACAAAAGCATTTCATGAAATTCATACACTTTCAAAAGAATGTGATTACCTTTCTAAGTAAAGCTTCTACAGAGAGAAAAAACACTGCTTTCACTTCTAACAATACTTTGACATATCTCAAACAAAGACTGCTCTTTTCACAGAAACACATATGCTTTTCTCACAAAAGCACTTAATGAAATTCATTCATTTTTCAAAGAACGTGATAATGTTACAAAGTAAGGCTTCTACAGAGAAAATGAACACTGTTCCCATTTATAAAAATACTTTGACATAGAGCAAATAATGGCTTCCCTTTTCAAAGAAACAAATATGAGTTTCTCATAAAAGTTTGTCATGAAATTCATACACTTTCAAAAGAACGTGATTATCTTTCAAAGTAATTCTACATGGATCAGGAACACTGTTCTCACTTCTAGCAATATTTTAACCTATCGCAAACACAGGCTGTTCTTTTAATAGAAACACATGTGCGTTTCTCACTAAAGCATTTCATGAAATTCATACACTTTAAAAAAACATGATTATCTTTCAAAGTAAAGCTTCTACAGAGAAAAGAACACTTCTCACACTTCAAACAATACTTTTCACATTTCTGAAAAGACTGCTTCTGTTTTCAGAGAAATACACGTGGGTTTCTCACAAAAGAATTTTAAGAAATTAATACATTTTCAAAAGATTGTGATTGTCTTTCAAGTTAAAACTTCTATGGAGAACAGCAACACAGGTCTCAAGTCTTACAATACTTTGACATATCCCAAACAAAGGCTCTTCTTTTCAGAGAAACACATGTGCCTTTCTCACAAAAGCATTTCAGGAAATACATAGACTTTAAAAAGGACGTGATTATCTTTCAAAGTAAAGCTTCTACACAGAACAGAGCACTTCTCTTCTTACAATACTTTTCACATTTCCGAAAAGACAGCTTCTCTTCTCAGAGAAATACATATGGGTTTCTCACAAAAGCATTTCAAGAAATTCAAACCCTTTCAAAGAACGTGATTCTCTTTCAGATTATAGATTTTACAGAGAACAGAAATATTGTTCTCACTTCTAACAATACTTTGACATAACCCAAAAAAGACTTCTCTTTTCATAGAAACACATGTGTGTTTCTCACAAGAGCATTCCATGAAATTCATACATTTTCCAAAGAACGTGATTATCTTTCAAAGTAAAACTTCTACAGTAAAAAAGGAACACTGTTCCCACTTCTAAAAATACTTTTACATATAGCGAACAATGGCTTCTCTTTTGAAAGAAACACATTTGAGTTTCTCACAAAACCATTTCATGAACTTCATAAACTTTCAAAAGAACATGATTACCTCTCAAAGTAAAGCTTTTCCGAGAAAAGAACACTTGTTTTACTTCCAACAATACTTTTCACATTTTCAAAATGACTGCTTCTCTTTTAAGAGAATTGCATGTGGGTTTCTCAAAAAAGCATTTCAATAAATCATTACACTTTCAAAAGAACGTGATGATCTTTCAGATTATAGCTTCTACATTGAACAGAAACACTGTTCTCACTCCTAACAATACTTTGACATAAGCCAAACAATGGATCTTCTTTTCAGAGAATCACATGTGTGTTTCTGAAAAAAGAATTACATGAAAATCATACAATTTCAAAAGAACATGATTACCTTTCAAAGTAAAGCTTCTGCAGATAAAGGAACACTGCTTTCACTTCTAAAAATAATGTGACATATCCCAAACAACGGCTCTTTTTTCAGATTAACACATGTGCGTTTCTCACAAGAGCATTTCATGTAATTCATAAATTTTTAAAAAGAACGTTATTATCTTTCAAAGTAAAACTTCTACAGTAAAAAGGAACAGTGTTCGCACTTCTAAAAAGACTTTTACATATAGCCAACAATGGCTTCTCTTTTGAAAGAAACATATGTGAGTTTCTCACAAAAGCATTTCATGAACTGCATACACTTTCAAAAGAACGTGATTATCTTTCAAAGTAAAGCTTCATCAGAGAACAGAAAACTTATCTTACGTCTAACAATACTTTTCACATTTTTGAAAAGACAGCATCTCTTTTCAGAGAAATGTATGTGGGTTTCTTGAAAAAGCATTTCAAGAAATTCATACAGTTACAAAAGAATGTGATTATCTTTCAGATTAAAGCTTCTACAGAGAACAGGAACACGGTTCTCAATTCTATCAATACTTTGACATGTGCCAAACAAAGACATTTGCGTTTATCACAAGAGCATTTCATGCAATTCATACATTTTAGAAGGAACGTGATTATCTTTCAAAGGAAAATTTCTACAGAAAAAAAAAATACTGCTCCCACTTCTAAAAATAATTCGACATATAGCAAACAATGGCTTCTCATTTCAAAGACACACATGTGAGTTTTTCACAAAGCATTTCAAGAAATTCATATGCTTTCAAAAGAATGTGATTATCTTTCAAACTAAAGCTTATACAAAGAACAGGAATGCTGTTCTCAATTCTAACAATATTTTGACTTATCACGCAAAAAAACATTTCTTTCAGAGAAACACATGTGCATTTCTGACAAAAGCATTTCATGAAATTCATACACTTTCACGAGAACGTGATTATCTTTCAAAGTAAAGCTTCTACAGAGAACAGGAACACTGTTTCCACTTGTTAAAATAATTAGACATATAGCAAACAATGGCTTCTCTTTTCAAAGAAACACATGTGGATTTCTCAAAAAAACATTTCATGAAATTCATACACTTTCAAAAGAACGTGATTATCTTTCAAAGTAAAGCTTCTTCAGATAGCAGAACACTTGTCTTACTTCTAACAATACTTTTCACATTTCCGAAAAGACTGCTTCTCTTTCCACAGAAATGCATGTGGCTTACTCCCAAAAGCATTTCAAGAAATTCATACGGTTTAAAAAGAACCTTATTATCTTTCAGATTATGCCTTCTACAGAGAACAGGAACACTGTTCTCACTTCTAACCCTACTTTGATATATCCCAAACAATGGCTCTTCTTTTCAGACAAACACATATGCATTTCTGACAAAAGCATTTCAAGAAATTCATACACTTCAGAAACATGATTATCTTTCAAAGTAAAGCTTTTACATAGAACAGGAACACTGTTCTCACTACTAACAATACTTTGACATATCTCAACCAACCGGTTTTTTCAGAGAAACACATGTGGGTGTCTCACAAATGCATTTCAAGAAATTCATACAGTTTCATAGAACGTGATTATCTTTCAGATTATAGCTTCTACAGAGAACTGGAACATGGTTCTCACTTCTAAAAATACTTTGACATATCCCAAACAATGGCTCTTTTTTTCAGAGACACACATGTGCGTTTCTTACAAAAACATTTCATGAAATTCATACACTTTCAAAAGGAAGTGATTATCTTTCAAAGTAAAGCTTCTATGCAGAACAGAACACTTCTCTTACTTCTAAAAATTCTTTTCAAATTTCTGAAAAGACAGCTTCTCTTTTCAGAGAAATACATGTGGGTTTCTCACAAAAGCATTTCAATAAATACGTACCCTTTCAAAGAACATGATTAGCATTCAGATTATAGCTTTTACAGAGAAAAGTAACACGGTTGTCACTTCTAACAATACTTTGACATAACCCAAACAAAGACTTCTCTTTTCATAGAAACACATGTGCGTTTCTCACAAGAGCATTTCATGAAATTCATACATTTTACAAAGGACATGATAATCTTTCAAAGTAAAAGTTCTACAGTAAAAAGGAACACTGATCTCCCTTCTCAAGATACTTTTACATATAGCCACCAATGGCTTCTCTTTTGAAAGATACACATGTGAGTTTCTCACAAAAGCATTTCATGAACTTCATAAACTTTCAAAGAACGTAATTATCTTTCAAAATAAAGCCTCTACAGAGAACAGGAACCCTGTTCTCACTTTTTACAATAATTAGACATAGAGAAAACAAGGGCTTTTCTTTTCAGAGAAACACATGTTCGTTTCTCACAGAAGAATTTCTTGAAATTCATACATTTTCCAAAGAACGTGATTATCTTTCAAAGTAAAACTTTTTCAGAGAACAGAACCCTTATCTTACTACTAACAATACTTTTCACATTTCTGAAAAGACAGCTTCTCTTTTAAGAGAAATACATGTGTGTTTCTCACAAAAGCTTTTCAAGAAATTCACACACTTTCAAAGAATGTGATTATCTTTCATATTATACCTTCTACAGAGAACAAGGACACTGTTCTCACTTCTAAGAATACTTTGACATATCGCACACAAAAAAAAATCTCGTTTCAGAGAAACACATGTGCGTTTCTAACAAAAGCATTTCAAGAAATTCATACACTTTCAAAAGGACATGAATATCTTTCAAAGTAAAGCTTCCTCAGAGAACAGAAAACTTCTCTTACTTCTTAAAATACTTTTCACATTTCCGAAAAGACAGCTTCTGTTTTCAGAGAAATACATGTGGGTTTCTCACAAAAGCATTTCAAGAAATATATACCCTTTCAAAGAACATGATTCTCTTTCAGATTATAGATTTTACAGAGAACAGAAATATTGTTCTCACTTCTAACAATACTTTGACATAACCCAAACAAAGACTTCTCTATTATAGAAACACATGTGCATTTCTCACAAGAGCATTTCATGAAATTCATACATTTTACAAAGGACATGATTATCTTTCAAAGTAAAACTTCTACAGTAAAAAGAAACACTGATCCCACTTCTCAAAATACTTTCATATAGCCACCAATGGCTTCTCTTTTGAAATAGTCACATGTGAGTTTCTCACAAAAGCATTTCATGAACTTCATAAACTTTCAAAGAACATAATTATCTTTTAAAATAAAGCCTCTACAGAGAACAGGAACCCTGTTCTCACTTCTTACAATAATTAGACATAGAGAAAACAAGGGCGATTCTTTTCAGTGAAACACATGTTCATTTCTCACAAAAGCATTTCATAAAATTCATACACTTTCAAACGAACGTGATTATCTTTGAAAGTAAATCTTCTTCAGAGAACAGGAACACTGTTCTCACTTCTAACAATACTTTGACATATCTCACACAAAATCTTCTCTTTTCACAGAAACACTTGTGTGCTTCTCACAAAAGCATTTCATGAAATTCATACACTTTCAAAAGAACATGATTATAGTTCAAAGTAAAGCTTTTACAGAGAACAGGAACACTGTTCTCACTTCTAACAATACTTTGATATATCTCACACAAAAACTTCTCTTTTCACAGAAACACATGTGAGTTTCTCACAAAAGCATTTCATTAACTTCATACACTTTCAAAAGAACATGATTATCTTTCAAAGTAAAGCTTCTTCAGACAACAGAAACTTCTTTCCTCTAACAATACTTTTCACATTTCCGAATAGACAGCTTCTCTTTTCAGAGAAATACATGTGGGTTTCTCAGAAAAGCATTTCAAGAAATTCATACACTTTCATAAAACATGATTATCTTTCAGATTATAGCTTCTACAGAGAACTGGAACACGGTTCTCACTGCTAAAAATATTTTGACATATCCCAAACAACAGCTCTTCATTTCAGAGAAACACATGTGTGTTTCTCACAAAAGCATTTCATGACATTCATACACTTTCAAAAGAACGTTAATATCTTTCAGTTTATATATTTACAGAGAAGAGGAACACTGTTCTCAATTCTAACAATACTTTGACCTAACCCAAAGAAAGACTTCTCTTTTCAGCAAACACAAGTGCATTTCTCAGAAGAGAATTTCATGAAATTCATACATTTTCCAATGTACGTGATTATCTTTCAAAGTAAAACTTATACAGTAAAAAGGAACACTAATCCCATTTCTAAAAATACTTTTACATATAGCCAACAGTGGTTTCTCTTTTGAAAGATACACATGTGAGTTTCTCACAAAAGCATTTCATAAACTTCATAAACTTTCAAAAGAACATAATTATCTTGCAAAGTAAAGCTTCTACGGTGAACAAGAACACTGATCTCACTTCAGACAATACTTTGAAATATCACAAACAAATGCACTTCTTTCGAGAGAAACTCATGTTCGTTTCTCAAAAAAGCACTTCATGAAATTCATACACTTTCAAAAGAATGTGATTATCTTTCAAAGTAAAGCTTCTTCAGAGAACAGAGCACTTGTCTTACTTCTAACAATACTTTTCACATTTCCGAAAAGACTGTTTCTATATTCAGAGAAATACGTGTGGGTTTCTCACAAAAGCTTTTCACAAAATTCATACACTTTCAAAAGAACATGAACATATTTAAGATTATAGCTTCTACTGAGAATGAGAACACGGTTCTCAATTCTAAAAATACTTTAAAATATCCCCCCCCCAAAAAAAACGCTCTTCTTTGCAGAGAAACACATGTTCGTTTCTCACAAAAGCATTTCAAGATATTCATACACTTTCAAAAGAACGTGATTATCTTTCAAAATAAAGCTTCTACGGAGAACAAGGACACTGTCCTCACTACTAACAATACTTTGACATATTCCAAACAAAGACTACTCTTTTCAGAGAAACACATTTGCATTTCTCACAGGAACATTTCATGAAATTCATACATTTTCCAAAGAACATGATTATCTTTCAAAGTAAAACTTCTACAGTAAAAAGGAACACTGTTGCCACTTCTAAAGATAATTTGACAAGTAGCAAGCAACAGTTTCACTTTTCAAAGAAACACATGTGAGTTTCTCACAAAGCATTTCAAAAAATTCATAAAGTTTCAAAAGAACGTGATTATCCTTCAAAGTAAAGCTTCTACAGAAAACAGGAACCCTGTTCTCAATTCTAACAATATTTGACATATTGCAAAAAAAACATCACTTTTCACAGAAACACATGTGTGTTTCACACATAAGCATTTCAAGAAATTCATACACTTTCATAAAACATGATTATCTTTCAGATTATAATTTCTACAGAGAACAGGGACATGGTGCTCAATTCTAAAAATATTTTGACATATCCCAAACAATGGCTCCTCTTTTCAGAGATACACATGGGCCTTTCTCATGAAAGGATTTCATGAAATTCATAGACTTTCAACAGGAAGGGATTATCTTTCAAAGTACAGCTTCTACACTGAACAGATAACTACTCTTACTTTTTACAATACTTTTCACATTTCCGAAAAGACAGCTTCCCTTTTCAGAGAAATACATGTGTGTTTCTCACAAAAGCATTTCATGAAATTCATACACTTTCAATAGAATGTGATTATCTTTCAAAGTAAAGCTGCTACAGTGAAGAGCAACACTGCTCTCACTTCTAACAGTAGTTTCACATTTCCCACCCAACAGTGTGTTTCTCACAAAAGCATTTCATGAAATTCAAACACTTTCAATAGAACGTGATTATCTTTCAAAGTAAAGCTTATACAGTGAAGAGCAACACTGCTCTCACTTCTAAAACTAGTTTGACATTTGCCACACAACAGCTCTTCTCTTCAGAGAAACGCATGTGCGTTTCTCACAAGAGCATTTCATAAAATTGATACTTTTTCCAAAGAACGTGATTATCTATCAAAGTAAAATTTCTACAGTAAAAAGGGACACTGTTCCCACTTCTAAAAATACTTTTACATATAGCCAACAATGGCTTCTCTTTTAGAAGAAACACATGTGAGTTTCTCACAAAAGCATTTCATGAACTTCATAAAATTTCAAAAGAACGTGATTATCTTTCAAAGTAAAGTTTCTGCAGAGAACAGGAACACTGATCTCACTTCTACATTCCTTTAACATATCGCAAACAAGGGCTATTCTTTTCAGAGAAACACATGTGCATTTCTGAAAAAAGCATTTAATGAAATTCATACACTTTCAAAAGACCGCTATTATCTTTCAGATTATAGCTTCTACAGAGAACAGGAACACTATTCTCACTTCTTACACTACTTTGACACATCACAAACAATGGCTCTTTTTCTCAGAGAAACACATGTGTGTTTCTCAAAAAAAGCATTTCTTGGAATTCATACACTTCCAAAAAACGTGATTATCTTTCAAAGTAAAGCTTCTTCAGGGAACATAACATTTCTCTTACTTCTAACAATACTTTTCACATTTCCAAAAACACAGCTTCTCTTTTCAGAGAAACACATGTGCGTTTCTCACAAAAGTATTTCAAGAAATTCATACACTTACAAAGAACTTGATTATCTTTCACATGATAGCTTCTACAGATAACAGGGATACCCTTCTCACTTCTAACGATACTTTGACATATCCTAAACAAAGATTCTATTTTCAGAGAAACACATGTGCGTTTCTTACAAGAGCATTTCATGAAATTCATACATTTTCCAAAGAACGTGATTATCTTTCAAAGTAAAACTTCTACAGTAAAAAGGAACACTGTTCCCACTTTTAAAAATACTTTTCCACATAGCCAACAATGGCTTCTCTTTTGAAAGAAACACATGTGAGTTTCTCACAAAAGCATTTCATTAACTTCATACCCTTTCAAAAGATCATGATTATCTTTCAAAATAAAGCTTCTTCAGAGAACAGAACACTTCTCTAACTTCTAACAATACTTTTCATATTTCCTAAAGACGGTTTCACTTTTTAGAGAAACACATGTGGGTTTCTCACAAAAGCATTTCAAGAAATTCATACAGTTTCATAGAACATGATTTTATTTCAGATTATAGCTTCTACAGAGAACTGGAACATGGTTCTCACTTCTAAAAATACTTTGACATATCCCAAACAGCGGCTGTTCTGTTCAGAGAAACACATGTGCGTTTCTCACAAAACCATGTCATGAAATTCATACCCTTTCAAAGACCGTGATTATGTTTTAGATTATAGCTTTTACAGAGAAGAGGAACACTGTTCTCACTTCTAACAATACTTTGACATAACTCAAAGAAAGACTTCTCTTTTCAGAGAAACACATGTCCTTTTCTCACAAGAGCATTTCAAGAAATTAATACACTTTCCAAAGGACATGATTATCTAATAAAGTAAAATTTCTACTGTAAAAAGGGACACTGTTCCCACTTCTAAAAATACTTTTATATATAGCCAACAATGGCTTCTCTTTTAGAAGAAACACATGTGAGTTTCTCACAAAAGCATTTCATGAACTTCATAAACTTTCAAAAGAACATGATTATCATTCAAAGTAAAACTTCTACGGAGAAGAGGAACACTGATCTCACTTCTAGCAATCCTATGACATATGGCAAACAAGGGCTCTTCTTTCCAGAGAAACACATATGTGTTTCTCACAAAGCATTACAAGAAATTCATACATTTTCCAAAGGACAAGATTATCTTGCAAAGTAAAACTTATACAGTAAAAAGGAACACTGATCCCACTTCTAAAAATACATTTACATATAGGCAACAATGGCTTCTCTTTTGAAAGATACATACGTGAGTTTCTCACAGAAGCATTTCATAAACTTCATAAACTTTCAAAAGAATGTAATTATCTTTCAAAGTAAAGCTTTTACAGAGAACAGGAATACTCTTCTCACTTCTAAAAATAATTTGACATGGAGCAAACAATGTCTTCACTTTTCAAAGAAACACATATGAGTTTCTCACAAAAGCATTTCATTAACTTCATACACATACAAGAGAATGTGATTATCATTCAAAGTAAAGCTTTTACAGAGAACAGGACCACTGTTCTCACTTGTAAAAATACTTTGACAACCCTAAGGTGGCTTCTTAACTAAGAATTGTGCTTCCTTGCTCCCCTATCCAACCTTCCTTTATCCCAATCCTCCTTTTTCCCCAAGTTCCCCCATCCTCCCCTTCTGCCTTATCTATCCCCATCTCCCCTTACCCCCCTTCAATCCCCCCCATATCCCAATTTTCTCCCAGGCAATTTTGTCTATTTCCCATAGCCAAGAGGATAACTATGAGTTTTTCCTTGGGTTCACCTTCTTACTTAGCTTCTTTAGGATCACCATTGTAGACTCCGTGACCCTTATTTATGGCTAGAAACCAATTATGAGTGAGTACATCCCATATTCTTCTTTT
>NW_004949314.1:60583-61110 GCF_000317375.1 Microtus ochrogaster | reverse complement strand
TCACATCTAAAAATATTTTGACATATGCCAAACAACGGCTCTTCTTTTCAGAGAAACACATGTGCGTTTCTCATAAAAGCATTTCATGACATTCATACACTTTCAAAAGAACGTTATTATCTTTCAGATTATAGCTTTTACAGAGAAGAGGTACACTGTTCTCACTTCTACCAATACTCTGACATAACTCAAAGAAAGACTTCTCTTTTCAGAGGAACACATGTGCGTTTCTCAGAAGAGCATTGCATGAAATTCATACATTTTCCAAAGTACGTGATTATCTTTCAAAGTAAAACTTCTACAGTAAAAAGGAACACTGATCCCACTTCTATAAATACTTTTACATATAGCCTACAATGGCTTCTCTTTTGAAAGATACACATGTGAGTTTCTCACAAAAGCATTTCATGAACTTCATAAACTTTCAAAAGAACATAATTATCTTGCAAATTCTAGCTTCTACGGTGAACAGGAACACTGATCCCACTTCAGGCAATACTTTGACATATCACAAACAAGGGCTCTTC
>NW_004949314.1:54136-59997 GCF_000317375.1 Microtus ochrogaster | reverse complement strand
AATTTAAGAATTAAAAAAATGGATTGGTTAAAAAAACATTTCATGAAATTCATATACTTTTAAAAGATCGTGATTATCTTTCAAAATAAAGCTTCTTCAGAGAAGAGAACACTTGTCTCACTTTTAACAGTACTTTTCACATTTCTGAAAAGACTGCCTCTCTTTTCAGAGAAATAGATGTGGGTTTCTCACAAAAGCATTTCAAGAGATTCATACACTTTCAAAAGAACGTGAATATCTTTCAGATTATAGCATCTACTGAAAACAGGAACACAGTTCTCAATTCTAAAAATACTTTAAAATATCCCAAAAAATGCTCTTCTTTGCAGAGAAACACATGTTCGTTTTTCACAAAAGCATTTCAAGAAATTCATACACTTTCAAAAGAATGTGATTATGTTTCAAAGTAAAGCTCCTACAGAGAACAAGGACACTGTTCTCACTTCAAACAGTACTTTGAAAACAATGACTTCTCTTTTCAGAGAAACACATTTGCGTTTCTAACAAGAGCATTTCATGAAATTCATACATTTTACAAAGAACGTTATTATATTTCAAAGTAAAACTTCTACAGTAAAATGGAACACTGTTCCCACTTCTAAAAATAATTTGACATGGAGCAAACAACGGCTTCACTTTTCAAAGAAACACATGTTACTTTATCACAAAGCATTTCAAGAAATTCATACACTTTCAAAAGAGCGTGATTATCTTTCAAAGTAAAGCTTCTTCAGAGATCAGAACACTTCTCTTATTTCTAACAATACTTTTCACATTTCTGAAAAGACTACTTCTCTTTTCAGAGAAACACATTTGCCTTTGTCACAAAAGCATTTCATGAAATTCATATACTTTCAAAAGAAAATTATTATCTTTCAGATTATAGCTTCTACAGAGAACAGAAACACTGTTCTTACTTCTAACAATACTTTGACATATCTCACAAAAAACTTCTCTTTTCACAGAAACATATGTGTGTTTCTTACAAAAACATTACATGAAATTCATACACTTTCAAAAGGACATGATTATCTTTCAAAGTAAAGCTTTAAGAGAACAGGAAAACTGTTCTCACTTCTAACAATACTTTGACATATCTCACACAAAAACTTTTCTTTTCACAGATACACATGTGAGTTTCACACAAAGCACTTCATTAACTTCATACACTTTCAAAACAATGTGAGTATCTTTTAAAGTAAAGCTTCTTCAGAGAACAGAAACTTCTCTTACTCTAACAATACTTTTCACATTTCCGAAAAGACTGCTTCTCTTTTCAAAGAAACACATTTGGGTTTCTCACAAAAGCATTTCAAGAAATTCATACACTTTCATAGAACATGATTATATTTCAAAATATAGCTTTTACAAAGAACAGGAACACTGTTCTCACTTCTAACAGTACTTTGACATATCTCACACAAAAACTTCTCTTTTCCAGAAACACATGTGTGTTTCTCAGAAAAGCATTTCATGAAATTCATGCACTTTCAAAAGGACGTGATTATCTTTCATAGAAAAGATTTTTCAGAGAACAGAACACTTCTCTTCCTTCTACCAATACTATTGACATTTCAGAAAAGACTGCTTCTCGTCTCAGAGAAACACATGTGGTTTTCTCACAAAAGCATTTTAAGAAATTCATAAACTTTCAAAGAACATGATTATCTTTCAGATTATCACATTTACAGAGAACTGGAACACTGTTCTCACTTCTAACAATACTTTAACATATCCCAAATTATAGCTCTTCTTTTCAGAGAAACACATGTGCGTTTCTCACAAAAGCATTGCAAAAAATTCATACACTTTTAAAAGAACGTGATTATCTTTCAATGTAAAGCTTCTACAAAGAACAGGAACACTGTTCTCACTTCTAACAAAACTGACTTATCTCACACAAAAAAAAATCTCTTTTCACAGAAAAACATGTGTGTTTTTCACAAAAGCATTTCATGGAATTTATACACTTTCAAAGGGACGTGATTGTCTTTCAAATAAAGCTTCTTTAGAGAACAGATCAATCCTCTTACTTCTAACAATACTTTTCACATTTTTGAAAAGACAGCTTCTCTTTACAGAAAAATACATATTGGTTTCTCAGAAAGGAATTTCAAGAAATTCATACACTTTCAAAGAAAGTGATTATCTTTCAGATTATAGCTTCTACAGAGAACATAGAAACTGTTCTAACTTCTAAAAATACTTTGACATATCCCAAACAAAGATTTATATTTTCAGAGAAAGACATGTGCGTTTCTCACAAGAGCATTTCATGAAATTCATAAATTTTACATTGAACGTGATTATCTATCAAAGTAAAACTTCTACAGTAAAAAGAAACACTGTTCCCACTTCTAAAAATACTTTTACACATAGCAAACAATGGCTTCTCATTGGAGAGAAACACATGTGAGTTTCTCACAAAAGCATTTCATGAACTTCATAAACTTTCAAAAGGACATGATTATCTTTAAGATTATCTACAGAGAACAGGAAAACGGTTCTCACTTCTAAAAATACTTTGACATATCCCACACAGCGGCTCTTCTTTTCAGAGAAACACATGTGCGTTTCTCACAAAAGCATTTCATATGAAATTTATACACTTTCACAAGAACGTGATTTTCTTTTAAAGTAAAGCTTCTTCAGAGAACAGAACACTTGTCTACCTTCTAAGAATACTTTTCACATTTCCGAAAGGCAGCTTAATTTTTCAGAGAAATACATGTGGGTTTCTTACAAAAGCATAGCAAAAAATTCATACACTTTCAAAAGAAACTGATTATCTTTCAAAATAAAGCTTCTACAGAGAACTATAACACTGTTCTCACTTCTGACAATAATTAGACATAGAGGAAACAACAGCTTCTCTTTTCAAAGAAACACATGTGGATTTCTCAAAAAAACATTTCATGAAATTCATACACTTTCAAAAGAACATGATTATCATTCAAAGTAAAGCTTCTTCAGAGAACAGAACACTTCCCTTTATTCTAACAATACTTTTCACATTTCTGAAGAGACTGCTTCTCTTTTCAGAGAAACACATGTGGGTTTCACCCAAAGGCATTTCAGGAAATTCATACACTTTCAAAGATGTGATTATCTTTCAGATAGCTTCTACGCTGAACAGGGACAGTGTTCTCAATTCTACCAATACCTAGACATATCCCAAGCAAAGATTTCTATTTTCAGAGAAACACATGTACCTTTCTCACAAGAGAATTTCATGAAATTCTTAAATTTTCCATTGAATGTCATTATCTTTCAAAGTAAAACTTCTACAGTAAAAAGGAACACTGTTCCCACTTCTAAAGATACTTTTTCATATAGAGAACATTGGCTTCACTTTTGAAAGAAACACATGTGAGTTTCTCACCAAAGCATTTCCTGAACTTCATATACTTTCAAAAGAACGTGATTATCTTTCAAAGTAAAGCTTCTTCAGAGAACAGAACACTTCTCTTACTTCTAACAATAATTTTCACATTTCTGGAAAGACTGCTTCTCTTTTCAGAGAAACACATGTGGATTTCTCACAAAAGCATTTCAAGAAATTCATACAATTTCATAGAACATGATTATTTTTCAGATTGTAGCTTCTGCAGAGAACAGGAACATGGTTTTGACTTCTAAAAATACTTTGAAATAGCCGAAAGAAAGACTTCTCTTTTCAGAGGAACACATGTGCATTTCTCACAAGAGCATTTCATGAACTTGATAGACTTTCAAAAGGACGTGATGAACTTTCAAAGTAAAGATTCTTCAGAAAACAGAACACTTCCCTTAATTCTAACAATACTTTTCACATTTCTGAAGAGACTGCTTCTCTTTTCAGAGAAACACATGTGGGTTTCTCCCAAAGGCATTTCAAGAAATTCATACCATTTCAAAGACGTGATTATCTATCAGATTATAGCTTCTACAGAGAACAGTGACACTGTTGTCACTTATAACAATACTTTGACATAACCGAAAGAAAGACTTCTCTTTTCAGAGGAACACATGTGCATTTCTCACAAGAGCATTTCCTGAAATTCATACATTTTCCAAAGGACATGATTATCTGTCAAAGTAAAACTTCTACAGTAAAAAGGAACAATAACCCCATTCTAAAAATAATTTTACATATAGCCAACAATGACTTATCTTTTGAAAGAAACACATGTGCGTTTCTCAAAAAAGCATTTCATGAACTGCATAAACTTTCAAAAGAACAAAATTATTGTTCAAAGTAAAGCTTCTATGGAGAACAGGAACACTGATCACACACCTAGCAAAATTTGACATATCGCAAACAACGGCTTCTCTTTTCAGAGAAACACATGTGGATTTCTCAAAAAAAAAAAAACATTTCAGGAAATTCATAGAGTTTCCAAAGAATGTGATTATCTTTCAGATTATAGCTTCTACAGAGAACAGGAACACGGTTCTCACTTCTAAAAATACTTTGACATAAACGAAACAATGGCTCTTCTTTTCAGAGAAACACATGTGCCTTTCTCACGAAAGCATTTCATGAAATTCATAGACTTTCAAAAGGACATGATTATCTTTCAAAGTAAAGGTTCTAAACAGAACAGATCACTTCTCTTACTTCTTACAATACTTTTCAAATTTCTGAAAAGACAGCTTCCCACCGGACAGTGGTGGTGCACGCCTTTAATCCCAGCACTCGGAAGGCAGAGGCAGGCGGATCTCTGTGAGTTCGAGACCAGCCTGGTCTACAAGAGCTAGTTCCAGGACAGGCTCCAAAACCACAGAGAAACCCTGTCTCGAAAAACAAAAAAAGTAAGACAGCTTCCCTTTTCAGAGAAACCCAAGTGGGTTTCTCCCAAAGGCATTTCAAGGAATTCATACATTTCCAAAGATGTGATTATCTTCCAGATTATAGCTTCTACAAAGAACAGGGACACTGTTATCACTACTAACAGTACCTTGACATATCCCAAAAAGACTTCTATTTTCAGAGAAACACTTGTGCATTTCTCACAAGAGCATTTATTGATGATTATCAATTTTCCATTGAACGTGATTATTTTTCAAAGTAAAACTTCTACAATAAAAAGGAACACTGTTCCCACTTCTAAAAATACTTTTCCATATAGCAACAATGGCTTCTCTTTTGAAAGAAACACATATGAGTTTCTCAGAAAAGCATTTAATGAACTTGATACACTTTCAAAAGAAAATGATTAGCCAGTGGTGGCGCATGCCTTTAATCCCAGCACTTGGGAGGCAGAGGCAGGTGATTCTCTGTGAGTTCAAGACCAGCCTGGTCTACAGAGCTAGTTGCAGGACAGTCTTCAAAGCTACAGAGAAACCCTGCTTCGAAAAACCAAAAAAAAGAACATCATTATCTTTCAAAGTAAAGCTTCTTCAGAGAACAGAACACTTCTCTTCCTTCTAACAATACTTTTCAAATTTCCAAAAAGTCTGCTACTCTTTTCAGAGAAACACATGTAGGTTTCTCACAAAAGCATTTCAAGAAATTCATACACTTTTATAGAAAATGATTATCATTCAGATTATGGCTTCTACAGAGAACAGGAACACTATTCTCACTTCTAAAAATACTTTGACCTATCCCAAGCAACAGTTCTTCTTTTCAGATAAACACATGTGCGTTTCTAACAAAAGCATTTCATGAAATTCATGCACTTTAAAAAGGACATGATTATCTTTCAAAGTAAAGCTTCTACAGAGAACAGACCACGTCTCTTACTTCTAAAAATACTTTTCACATTTTGGAAAAGACAACTTCTCTTTTCAGAGAAATACCTGTGGGTTTCTCACAAAAGCATTTCAATAAATACATACCCTTTCAAAGAACGTGATTATCTTTCAGATTGAAGCTT
>NW_004949314.1:52603-53950 GCF_000317375.1 Microtus ochrogaster | reverse complement strand
AGGAACACTGCTTTCACTTCTAAAAGTACTTTGAGATATCTCAAAGAAAGACTTCACTTTTCAGAGAAACACATGTGCATGTCATACAATAGCATTTCATGAAACTCATACATTTTCCAAAGAACATGATTATCTTACAAAGTAAAACTTCTACAGTATTAAGGAACACTGTTCCTACTTCTAAAAATACTTTTCCATATCATCAATATTAGTTCTCTTTTGAAAGAAACACATGTGAGTTTCACACAAAAGCATTTCATTAACTTCATACACTTTCAAAAGATCGTGATTATCTTTCAAAGTAAAGCTTCTATGGAGAACAGGAACACTGATCTCACTTTAAGCAATACTTTGACATAACGCAAAAAAATGGCTTTTCTTTTCAGAGAAACACAAGTGCATTTATAACAAAGCATTTCATAAAATTCATACACTATCAAAAGGACACGATTATCTTTCAAAGTAAAGCTTCTACAGAGAACAGAACACTTCTCTTACTTCTAAAAATACTTTTCACTTTTCCAAAAAGACAGCTTCTCTTTTCAGAGAAATACATGTGGGTTTCTCACAAAAGCATTTCAATAAATACATACCCTTTCTATGAACGTGATTATCTTTCAGATTGAAGCTTTTACAGAGAACAAGAACACTGTTCTCACTCCTAACAATACTTTGACATATCCCAAACAATGGCTCTTCTTTTCACAGAAACACATGTGCGTTTCTAACAAAAGCATTTCATGAAATTCATACACTTTCAAAATAATGTGATTATCTTTCAAAGTAAAGCTTCTACTTAGAAAAGGAACACTGCTTTCACTTCTAAAAGTACTTTGACATATCGCAAACAACAGCTTTTCTTTTCAGAGAAACACATGTGCATTTATAACAAAGCATTTCATGAAATTTATACACTATCAAAAGGACACGATTATCTTTCAAAGTAAAGCTTCTACAGAGAGCAGAACACTTCTCTTACTTCTAAAAATACTTTTCACATTTCCGAAAAGACAGCTTTGCTTTTCAGAGAAATACATGTGGTTTGCTCACAAAAGCATTTCAATAAATTGATACACTTTCAAATAACGTGATTATCTTTCAGATTATAGCTTCTCCAGAGAACAAGGACATTGTTCTCACTTCTAAAAATACTTTGACATATCATAAACAAAGACTTCTCTTTTCAGAGAAACACATGTGTGTTTCTCACAACAGCATTTCATGAAATTCATATATTTTCCAAAGAATATCATTATCTTTCAAAGGAAATCTTCTACAGTAAAAAGAAACACTTTTCAAACTTCTAAAAATAATTTTACATATAGCAAACAATGGCTTAACTTTTCA
>NW_004949314.1:50557-51672 GCF_000317375.1 Microtus ochrogaster | reverse complement strand
AAAAGACTGCTTCTCTTTTCAGAGAAATCATTTGCATTTCTCACAAAAGCATTTCATGAAATTTAAACACTACCAAAGACCATGATTATCTTTCAAATTAAATGTTCTACAGAGAACAGGAACAAGGTTCTCCTTTCTAACTATACTTTGACTTATCTCAAACAACAGGTCCTCTTTTCACAAAAACACATGTGCGTATCTCACAAAAGCATTTTAGGCAATTAATACAATTCGCAAAGAATGTGATTATAGTTCAAATTAAACCTTCTCCAGAGAAAACACATTTTTCTCATTTCTAACAATACTTTCATATTTTAGAAGAGACTGCTTCTCTTTTCAGAGAAACACATGTACTTTTCTCACAAAATCATTACAAAAATTTCATACACATTACAAGAATGTGATTATCTTTCAAAGTAAAGCTTCACAGAGAATAGGAACACTTCTCACACTTGTAATAGTACTTTGAAGTATCTCAAACTATGGCTTCTTTTTTCAGAGAAACACATGTGCATTTCTCACAAAATACTTTTCTGAAATTCACACACTTTCCAAAGAACGTGTTTATCTTTCAAAGGAAAGCTTCTATCGAGAAAAGAACAATTCTCTCACTTTTAACAGTACTGTTACACATCTGAAAAAATGCTTTTCTTCTCAGAGAAACATATGTCCTTTTTTCACAAAAGCATTTCATGAAATTCATACACTTTACAAAGAACATGATTATCTTTCAAAGTAAATTTTTTACATTGATAATAAACACTGTTCTAACTTCTAACAATACTTAGACATATTCCGCACAACGGCTTCTCTTTTCCAAGAAACACATGTGTGTTTCTCACAATAGTATTTCATGAAATTCATACACTTAAAAAGAACGTGATTATCTTTCACTGTAAAGCTTCCACAGAGAATACAAACACTGATCTCGCATCTTACAGTACCTTGACTTATCTCAATCAATGGATTCTCTTTTTACGGAAAGACATGTGCGTTTCTCACAAAAGCATTTTATGAAATTCAAATACTTTCAAATGAACATGATTATCTTTCAAAGTATAGCTTCTACAAAGAAAAGAACACTTCTCTCACTTCTAACAATACTTTTCACATTT
>NW_004949314.1:40702-49766 GCF_000317375.1 Microtus ochrogaster | reverse complement strand
TCATTCAAAGGAAAGATTCTACAGAGAACAGAAACACTGTTCTCACTTCTAACTATACTTTGACTTATCTCAAACAATGGCTTCTCTTTTCAGAGAAACACATGTGCGTTTCTCACAAAAGAATTTTATTAAATTCATACAATTTCAAAAGAACATGATTATCTTTTGAATTAAACCTTCTCCAGAGAAAAGCACACTTTTCTCATTTCTAACAATACTTTCATATTTTAGAAAAGAGTGCCTCATTTTTTCAGAGAAACACATGTACTTTTCTCACAAAAGCATTTCAAGAAATTCATACACTTTACAAAGAATGTGATTATCTTTCAAAGAAAAGCTTCCACAGAGAAAAGAACATTTCTCTCACTTCTTACAACATGTTCATAATTTAGAAAAGACTGTTTCTCTTTTCAGAGAAACACATGTGTATTTCTCACAAAAGTATTTTATGAAATTCACACACTTTCCAATGAACGTGATTATCTTTCAAAATAAATCTTCTGCAGAGAAAAGAACACTTCTCTCACTTTTAACAATACTGTTACACTTCTGAAAAAAACTGCTTTTTTTCAGAGAGACATATGTCCTTTTTTCACAAAAGCATTTCATGAAATTCATACACTTTACAAAGAACGTGATCATCTTTCAAAATAAAGTTTCTACAGAGAAAGGGAACCCTTTTTCCACTTCTAACAATGGTTTGACTTATAGTAAACAATGGCTTCCCTTTTCAAAGAAACACATGTGTATTTGTCAATAAAGTATTTCATGAAATTCATAAACTTTACAAGGAACGCTATTGTCTTTCAAAGTAAAGCTTTTACAGAGAAAAGAGCACTTCTGTCACTTCTAACAATACTTTTACACATTCAAAACAATTCCGTCACTTTTCAGAGAAACACATGTGTGTTTCTCACAAAATCACTTAATGAAATTCATACAGTTTCAAAATAACATGATTATCTTTCAAATTAAAGGTTCTACAATGAAAAGGAACAGTAAACTCACTTCTCACAATTCTTTGACATATATCAAACAATGGCTTCTCTTTTCAAAGAAACACATGTGTGTTTCTCTCAAAAGCATTACAAGAATTTCATACACATTACAAGAATGAGATTAACATTCAAAGTAAAGCTTTATAGAGAATAGGAACACTTCTCTCACTTGTAATAGTACTTTGAAATATCTCAAACTACAGCTTCTTTTTTTCAGAGAAACACATGTGCATTTCTCACAAAATAATTTTCTGAAATTCACACACTTTCCAAAGAACGTGTTTATCTTTCAAAGGAAAGCTTCTATCGAGAAAAGAACAATTCTCTCACTTTTAACAATACTGTTACACGTCTGAAAAACTGCTTTTCTTCTCAGAGAAACATACATCCTTTTTTCACAAAAGCATTTCATGTAATTCATACACTTTACAAAGAACGTGATTATCTTTCAAAGCAAATTTTTTACAGTGATAAGGAACACTGTTCTGACTTCTAACAATACTTAGACATATTCCGCACAAAGGCTTCTCTTTTCCAAGAAACACATGTGTGTTTCTCACAATAGTATTTCATGAAATTCATACACTTTAAAAGAACATGATTATCTTTTACCGTAAAGCTTCCATAGAGAATACAAACACTGATCTCGCATCTTACAGTACCTTGACTTATCTCAATCAATGGATTCTCTTTTTACGGAAAGACATGTGTGTTTCTCACAAAAGAATTTTATGAAATTCAAATACTTTCAAATGAACGTGATTATCTTTCAAAGTATAGCTTCTACAAAGAAAAGAACACTTCTCTCACTTCTAACAATACTTTTCACATTTACGAAAATACTGCTTCTCTTTTCTGAGAAATACATTTGAGTTTCTCACAAAAGCATTTCATGAATATCATACACTTTCCAAAGAATGTGATTATCTTTCAAAGTAAAGGTTCTACATAGAACAGGAACACCGTTCTCACATCTGACAATACTTTGACACATCACAAACAAATGCTTCTCTTTTAAAAGAAACAGATGTGTGTTTCTCACAAAAGCATTTCATGCAATCCATACACTTTCAAAAGAATGTTTTTATGTTTCAAAGTAAAGATTCTACAGAGAAAAGAACACTTCTCTCTTCTAGCAATAATTTCACATTTCCCAAATAACGGCTTTTTTTCAGAGAAACACATGTGTGTTTTTCACAAAATAATTATCTGAAATTTACACACTTTCCAAAGAACGTGTTTATCTTTCAAAGGAAAGCTTCTATAGAGAAAAGAACACTTCTCCCACTTTTAACAATACTGTTACACATCTGAAAAAAACTGCTTTTCTTCTCAGAGAAACATACATCCTTTTTTCACAAAAGTATTTCATGTAATTCATACACTTTACAAAGAACGTGATTATCTTTCAAAGTAAATTTTTTACAGTGATAAGGAACACTGTTCTGACTTCTAACAATACTTAGACATATTCCGTACAATGGCTTCTCTTTTCCAAGAAACACATGTGTGTTTCTCACAATAGTATTTCATGAAATTCATACACTTTAAAAGAACGTGATTATCTTTCACCGTAAAGCTTCCACAGAGAATACAAACACTGCTCTTGCATCTTACAGTACCTTGACTTATCTCAATCAATTGCTTCTCATTTTATGGAAAGTCATGTGCATTTCTCACAAAAGCATTTTATGAAATTCAAATACTATCAAAAGAACGTGATTATCTTTCAAAGTATAGCTTCTACAGAGAAAAGAACACTTCTCTCACTTCTAACAATACTTTTAACATTTATGAAAAGACTGCTTCTCTTTTCTGAGAAATAAATTTGCGTTTCTCACAAAAGGATTTCATGAATATCATACACTTTCCAAAGAATGTGATTATCTTTCAACGTAAAGGTTCTACAGTAAACACGAACACTGTTCTCACTTCTAGCAATACTTTGACATATCTCAAACAAACGCTTCTCTTTTATAAGAAACAGATGTGCGTTTCTCACAAAAGCATTTCAGGCAATCCATACACTTTCAAAAGTACGTTTTTATATTTCAAAGTAAAGATTCTACAGAGAAAAGAACACTTCTCTCTTCTAGCAATAATTTCACATTTCCCAAATAACGGCTTTTTTTTTTCAGAGAAACACATGTGCATTTCTCACAAAAGCATTTTATGAAATTCATACATTTTACAAAGAACATGATTTTCTTCCAAACTAATGCTTCTACAGAGAAAAGACCACTTTTCTCACTTCTAAAAATACGTTTACACATTCAAAACAACTGCTTCTCTTTTCAGAGAAACAAGTGTGTTTCCCAAAAAAGCATTTCAAGAAATTCATACACTTTTCAAAGAATGTGATTATCTTTCAAAGTAAAGGTTCTATAGTGAAAAGGAACAGTGTTCTCACTTCAAACAATTTTGTGACATAAAGCAAACAATGGCTTTTCTTTTCAAAGACATGTGCGTTTCTCAGGAAAGCATTTCAAGAAATTCATACACTTTCCAAAGACGTGATTATCATTCAAAGGAAAGATTCTACAGAGAACAGGGACACTGTTCTCACTTCTAACTATACTTTGACTTATCTCAAACAACATCTTCCATTTTCAGAGAAACACATGTGTGTTTCTCACAAAAGAATTTTGTTAAATTCATACATTTTCAAAAGAACATGATTATCATTCGACTTAAACCTTCTCCAGAGAAAAGCACACTTTTCTCATTTCTAACAATACTTTCATATTTTAGAAAAGAGTGCTTCTCTTTTCAGAGAAACACTTGTGTTTTTCTCACAAAAGCATTTCAAGAAATTCATACACTTTACAAAGAACGTGATTATCTTTCAAAGAAAAGCTTCAACACAGAAAAGAACATTTCTCTCACTTCTTACAACACTTTCATAATTTAGAAAAGACTGCTTCTCTTTTCAGAGAAGCATATGTGTATTTCTCACAAAAGTATTTTATGAAATTCACACACTTTCCAAAGAACATGATTATCTTTCAAAATAAATCTTCTACAGAGAAAAGAACACTTCTCTCACTTTTAACAGTACTGTTACACTTCTGAAAAAACTTCTTTTCTTTTCAGAGAAACATATATTCTTTTTTCACAAAAGCATTTCATGAAATTCATACACTTTACAAAGAAAGTGATTATCTTTCAAAGTAAATTTTTTACAGTGATAAGGAACAATGTTCTGACTCCTCACAATTCTTAGACATACTCCAAACAATGGCTTCTCTTTTCCAAGATACACATGTGTGTTTCTCACAAAAGCATTTCATGAAATTCATACATTTTCAAAGAACGTGATTGTCCTTCAAATAAAGCTTCTACAGAGAAAAGAACACTTCTCTCACTTCTGCAAATTGATTTACACATTAAAAACACCTGCTTATATTTTCAGAGAAACACATGTGCGTTTCCAAAAAAAGCATTTCATGAAATTCCTACCCTTTCAAAAGAACGTGATTATCTTTCAAATTAAACCTTCTCCAGAGAAAAGCACCCTTTTCTAATTTCTAACAATACTTTCATATTTTAGAAAACACTGCTTCTGTTTTCAGAGAAAAACATGTGCTTTTCTCACAAAAGCATTTCAAGAAATTCATACACTTTCATAGAACATGATTTTCTTTCAGATTATAGCTTCTACAGAGAACTGGAACATGGTTCTCACTTCTAAAAATACTTTGATATTTCCTAAATAACGGCTCTTCTTTTCAAAGAAACACATGTGCGTTTGTCAGTGAAGCATTTCATGAAATTCATACACTTTACAAAGAATGTGATTGTCTTTCAAAATAAAGCTTCTACAGAGAAAAGAACACTTCTCTCACTTCTAACAATACTTTTACACATTCAAAACAACTCCGTCTCTTTTCATAGAAACACATGTGTGTTTTTCACAAAATCATTTTATGAAATTCATACACTTTCAAAAGAACATGATTATCTTTCAAATTAAAGGTTCTAAACAGAACAGATCACTTCTCTTACTTCTTACAATACTTTTCACATTACCGAAAACACTGCTTCTCTTTTCAGAGAAATACATTTTTTTTTGCGTTTCTCACAAAAGCATTTCATGAATATCATACACTTTCAAAAGAATGTGATTATCTTTCAAAGTAAAGCTTCTACAGAGAACAAAAACACTGTCCTCACTTCTAAATATACTATGGCTTATTTCAAACAATGGCTTCTTTTTTCAGAGAAATACATGTGCATTTCTCACAAAAGCATTTCATGAAATTCATACATTTTCCAAAGAAAGTGATTATCTTTCAAAATAAAATTTCTACAGTAAAATGAAACACTGTTCGCCCTTCTAAAAATACTTGAACATATCGCAAAAAAAGGGCTCTTCTTTTCAGAGAAACACATATGTGTTTCTCACAAAACCATTTCAAGAAATTCATACACTTTGAAAAGAACGTGATTAACTTTGGAAAGTGTGTAAATTTCATAAAGTTGTTTTGTGAGAAACGCACATGTGTTTCTCTGAAAATAAGAGTCGTTGTTTTGGATAAGTGAAAGTATTGTTAGAAGTGAGAACAGTGTTCCTGTTCTCTGTAGAAGCTGTATTTGAAAGATAATCATGTTCTTTGGAACGTGTATCAATTTCATGAAATGCTTTTCTGAGAATCGCACATGTGTTTCTCTGAAAAAAAGAAGCCATTGTTTGGGACATATGAAAGTAGTGTTAGAAGTTAGAACAGTGTTCCAGTTCTATGTAGAAGCTTTACTTTCAAAGATAATCATGTTCTCTTGAAAGTGTAAGAATTTCATAAAATGCTTTTGTGCTAAACATACATGTGTTTCTCTGAAAAGAGAAGGAGTTTTTTGGAAATGTTAGAATATTGTTACAAATGAGAGAAGTGTGTGTTTCTATGGAGAAGATTTACCTTGAAAGATAATCACATTCTTTGGAAAGTGTATGAATTTCATGAAATGCTTTTATGAGAAATGCACATGTGTTTCTGAGAAAAGAGAAACCGTTGTTGGAGATAAGTGAAAGTATAGTTGGAAGTGAGAACAGTGTTCCTGTTCTCTGTAGAAGCTTTCCTTTGAAAGATAATCATGTTCTTTGGAAAGTGTATGAATTTCATAAAATGCTTTTGTGAGAAACACACAGGTGTTTCCCTGAAAAGAGAAGCAGTTGTTTTGAATGTGTAAACGTATTATTAGAAGTGAGAGAAGTGTCCTTTTCTCTGTAGAATCTTTACTTTGAAAGAAAATCATGCTTTTTTGAAATTGTATGAATTACAGAAAATGCTTTTCTGAGAAACACATATGTGTTTCTATGCAAAAAAAAAGCCGTTATTGGAAAAATGTGAAATTACTGCTACAAGTGAGAGAAGTGTTCTTTTCTCTGTAGAATCTTTAATTTGAAAGATAATTAAGTATGTTTATAAGTTTACAGATTCCATGAAAAGCTTTTTTGAGAAACGCACAAGTTTTTCTCTGAAAAAAGAAGCCATTGTTTGGGACTTATGAAAGAAATGTTAGAAGTGAGAACAGTGTTCCAGTTCTCTGTAGAAGCTTTCCTTTGAAAGATAATCACGTTCTTTGGAAAGTGTATGAATTTCATGAAATGCTTTTGTGAGAAACGTTCATGTGTTTCTTTGAAAAGAGAAACCATATTTTGCTATATGTCAAAAAAAATTGTTAGAAGTGAGAACACTGTTCCTTTTCACTGTAGAACCTTTATATTGAAAGATAATCACGTTCATTGGAAAGTGTATGAATTTCTTGAAAGGCTTTTGTGAGAAAAACACATGTATTTATCTGAAAAGAGAAGCAGTCTTTTCGGAAATGTGAAAAGTTGTGTTAGAAGTTAGAGACGTGTTCTGTTCATTGAAGATGCTTTACTTTGAATTACAATCACATACTTTGGAAAGTGTATGATTTTCAGGAAATACTTTAGTGAGATTCACACATGTGTTTCTCTGAAAAGAGAAGATGTTGTTTGAGATAAGTCAAAGTATATTCAGAAGTGAGAACAGTGTTCCTGTTCTCTGTAGAAGCTTTCCTTTGAAAGATAATCACGTTCTTTGGAAAGGGTATGAATTTTATTAAATGCTTTTGTGAGAAACGCACATGTATTTCCTGAAAAGAGAAGCCATTGATTGGGATATGTCAAGGTATTGTAAGAGGCAAGAGCAGTGTTTCTTTTCCCTGTAGAAGTTTTAATTTCAAAGATAATCATGTTCTTTTTAAAGTGTATGAATTTCATGAAATACTTTTGTGAGAAACACACATGTGTTTCTTTAAAAAGAGAAGCAACTGTTTAGAATATGTCAAAGTATTGTAAGAAGTCAGAACAGTGTTCTTATTAATGTAAAAAAAATTACATTGAAAGATAAACATGTTCTTTGAAAAGTGTATGAATTTCATGAAATTCTTTTGTGATAAACTCACATGTGTTTCTTGGAAAAGAGAAGCCAATGTTTGAGATACGTCAAACAATTGTTAGAATTGACAATATTGTACCATTTCTGTGTAGAAGTTTTGCTTTAAAAGATAATCATGTCATTTTTAAAGTGTATGAATTGCACAAAATGCTTTTGTGAGAAACACACATGTGTCTTCTGAAAAAAAGAAGCCATTGTTTGGGACATATGAGTATCGTTAGAAGTGAGAACAGTGTTCCAGTTCTCTTTAGAAGCTTTCCTTTTAAAGATAATCATGTTCTTTTGAAAGTGTGTGAATTTCATGGAATATTTTTGTGGAATCGAGCATGTGTTTCTCTGAAACGAAAAGCCATTGTTTGAGATATGTCAAAGTATTGTTAGATGTGAAAACAGTGTTCCTATTCACTGTAGAAGGTTTACTTTAAAAGATAATCACGTCCTTTGTAAAATGTATGAATTTCATGAAATGTTTTGTGATAAACTCACATGTGTTTCTCTGCAAAGAGTAGTAATCTTTTAGGAAATGTAAAGTATTTTTAGAAATGACAGTAGTGTGCTTTTCTATGGAGAAGCTTTATCTTGAAAGATAATCACGTTCTTTGGAGAGTGTAAGAATTCCATGAAATGCTTTTGTGAGCAATGCACATGTGTTTCTCCAAAAGAGAGGCCATTGTTTGACATAAGTCACAGTATAGTAAGAAATTAGAACAGTGTTGCTGTTCTCTGTAGAAGCTTTCCTTTGAATGATAATCACGTTCTTTGGAAAGTGTATGAATTTCATGAAATTCTTTTGTGAGAAACGTTCATGTGTTTCTTCGAAAAGGGAAGCCATTGTTTTCTATATGTCAAAATAGTTAGAAGTAAGAACACTGTTCCTTTTCACTGTAGAACCTTTACTTTGAAAGATGATCATGTTCTTTGGAAAGTGTATGAATTTCTTAAAATGCTTTTTGTGAGAAACGCACATGTGTTTCTCTGAAGAAAGAAGCCATTGTTTGGGACATATGAAAGTATTGATAGAACTGAGAACAGTGTTCCTATTCACTGTAGAAGGTTTACTTTTAAGGATAATAAAGTCCTTTGGAAAGTGTATGAATTTCATAAAATGCTTTTGTGAGAAACACACATGTGTTTCTCCAAAAGAGAGGCTGTTGTTTGACATAAGTCACAGTATAGTAAGAAATGAGAACAGTGTTGATGTTCTCTGTAGAAGCTTTCCTTTGAATGATAATCAAATTCTTTGGAAAGTGTATGAATTTCTTGAAATGCTTTTGTGAGAAACGTTCATGTGTTGCCTCGAAAAGGGAAGCCATTGTTTACTATATGTCAAAGAATTGTTAGCAGTGATAACACTGTTCCTTTTCACTATAAAACGTTTATTTTGAAAGATAATCACATTCCTTGGAAAGTGTATTTATTTCTTGAAAGGCTTTTGTGAGAAGCGCACATGTATTTATCTGAAAAGAGAAGCAGTCTTTTTGGAAATGTGAAAATTATTGTTAGAAGTAAAAAAAATGTTCTGTTCTCTGAAGAAGCTTTACTTTGAAATACAATCACGTTCTTTGGAAAGTGTATGAATTTCATGAAATGCTTTTGTGAGAAACAAACATGTGTTTCTCTGAAAAGAAAAGCCGTTGTTTGAGA
>NW_004949314.1:37920-39806 GCF_000317375.1 Microtus ochrogaster | reverse complement strand
TAAAATGCTTTTAGAGTAATGCACATGTGTTTCCTGAAAGGAGAAGCCATTGTTTGAGATATGTCAAGGTATTGTAAGATGCAAGAGCAGTGTTTCTTTTCTCTGTAGAAGCTTTAATTTCAAAGATAATCATGTTCTTTGTAAAGTGTATGAATTTCATGAAATACTTTTGTGAGAAAAATACATGTGTTTCTTGGAAAAGAGAAGCCGCTGTTTGGATATGTCACAATATTTTTAGAAGTCAGAACAGTGTTCCTTATCACTGTTTAAAGATTACTTTGAAAGATAATCATGTTCTTTTTTTTAATTACTTTATTTATTGAGGATTTCTGCCTCCTCCCCGCAACCTCCTCCCATTTCCCTCCCCCTCCCCCGATCAAGTCTCTCTCCCTCATCAGCTTGAAGAGTCTTCAGGGTTCCCTGACCTGTGGGAAGTCCAAGGATTGCCCACCTCCATACAGGTTTAGTAAGTTGAGCATCCAAACTGCCCAGGCCCCCCCAAAGCCAGCAAGTGCAGTAGGATCAAAAACCCATTGCCAGTGTTCTTGAGTTGTCAATAATCATGTTCTTTGAAAAGTGTATGAATTTCATGAAATGCTTTTGTGGAATCACACTTGTGTTTCTCTGAAAAGAAAAGCCATTGTTTGAAATATGTAAAAGTATTGTTAGAAGTGAGAACAGTGTTCCTATTCACTGTAGAAGGTTTACTTTAAAAGATAATCACGTCCTTTGTAAAGTGTATGAATTGCATGAAATGATTTTGTGAGAAACGCACAAGTGTTTCTCTTAAAAGAGTAGCAGTCTTCTCGGAAATGTTAAAGTATTGTTAGAAATGAATGAAGTGTGCTTTTCTATAGAGAAGCTTTAACTTGAAATATAACCACGTCCTTTGGAAAATTGTATGAATTTCATGAAATGCTTTTGTGAGAAACACACAGTTGTTTCTCTGAAAAGTAAAGCTGTATTTTGTGATAAGTCAAAGTATAGTGAGAAGTGAGAACAGTGTTCCTGTTCTCTGTAGAAGCTTTCCTTTGAAAGATAATCACGTTCGTTGGAAAGTGTATGAATTTCATGAAATGCTTTTGGGAGAAAGGCACATGTGTTTCTTTGAAAAGAGAAGCCATTATTTGCTGTATGTCAAAGAACTGTTAGTATTGACAACACTGTTCCTTTTCACTGTTGAATCTTTACTTTGAAAGATAATCATGTTCTTGGATATTGTATGAATTTCATAAAATGCTTTTGTGAGAAAGCCACATGTGTTTCTCTGAAAAGAGAAGCAGTTGTTTTGAATGTGTAAATTGATTTTTAGAAGTGAGGGAGGTTTTCTTTTCTCTGTAGAAGCTTTACTTTGAAAAACAATCACATTCTTTGTTAAGTGTATGAATGTCATGAAATGCTTTTATGAGAAATGCGCATGTGTATCTCTGAAAAAAAAAGAGCCATTATTTTGGAAATGTGAAATTATTTCTAGAAGTGAGAGATGTGTTCTTTTCTCTGTAGTATCTTTACTTTGATAGATAATCACGTTCTTGTGAAAGTGTATGGATTGCATGAAATGCTTTTGTGAGAAACGCACATCTGTTTCTTTGAAAAGAGAAGCCTTTGTTTTATACATGTCAATGTATTGCTTGAAGTGAGAATAGTTTCATTTTTACTATAGAAGCTTTATTTTGAAACAAAATCACTTTCTTTTTTTAATTTTATTGATTTATTTATTTATTAAAGATCTCTGTCTCTTCCCTGCCACCGCCTCCTATTTCCCTCCCCCTCCCCCAATCAAGTCCCCCTCCCTCCTCAGCCCAAAGAGTAATCAGGGTTCCCTGCCCTGTGGGAAGTCCAAAGATCCCCCACCTCCATGCATTTCTATTAAGGTGAGCATCCAA
>NW_004949314.1:32991-33655 GCF_000317375.1 Microtus ochrogaster | reverse complement strand
GGGTAACTGTAGCTTCATAAAAGGAATTTGGCAATGACTCTTCTGTTTCTATATTGTGAAATACATTAAGGAGTATAGGTATTAGTTCTTCTGGGAAGTTATGGTAGAATCCTGCATTGAAACCATCTGGTTGGGCTTTTTTCAAAAGGAGATTTTTGATAATAGTTCTTCGCGACTAACAGGTCTATTTAGATCATTCACCTGGTCTTGGTTTAGCTTTGGTATATGGTACTAATTTTAAAAAAATGTCCATTTCTTTTGTATTTTCCAATTGTGTGGCATACAGGCTTTTGTAGTAAGATCTAATGTTTCTCTTAATTTCCTCTGTGTCTGTGGTTATATCCCCCTTTTCATTTCTGATCTTAATTATTTGCGTGTTCTCTCCCTGTTGTTTAATTAGTTTGAATATGGGTTTGTCAATCTTGTTGATTTTCTCCAAGAACCAACTTTTTGTTTCATTGATTCTTTGGACTGTTTTCTATATTTCTATTTTGTTGATTTCTGCCCTCATTTTTATTATTTCCAGTCTTCTACTTCTCCTGGGCATGTCTGCTTCTTTTTTTTCTAAAGCTTTCAGGTATGTTAAGTCCCCAATGTATGCATTCTCTGTTTTCTTTAAGTGGGCACTTAGTGCTATGAACTTTCCTCTTAGCACTGCTTTCAT
>NW_004949314.1:24646-31366 GCF_000317375.1 Microtus ochrogaster | reverse complement strand
TGTACGTATTTACTCATTTCTTCAAACTTTTTGTTATACTTCTCATCCATTTCTATAAGGGCATTTTTTACATGTTGTTTAAGGGACTCTATCGATTTCCTAAAGTCAGTTTTTTCCACTTCTTCTGTGTTAGGGTGTTCAAATACTTCTGTTGTAAGATCATTGGGTTCTCGTGTTTTCATGTTGTTTTTCAGATTATTGGGTGAATTCTTGCCTTGGCACTTGCCTATCTCTTCCTATTGATGCTATATAATGGGTCTTTTAAAACTGGATCAGGTTTCCTTGCTGGCCAAGGGATCCACTTACCAAATGCCCTTGCTCTGTTTCCTGGTTAATGCCACAGGCCAAGAACCCTCTCACCCCTCTGAAGGGTCTTCAGGATCAGGACCAGGCTCCCTGTTTCCCAGTGACCTCACCAACAAAAGGCCTACCTCTTTGATATAATTGTAGTGGGATGATCTGCTCTCATTATTGCACGCCTGTCCCCGCATCGTGCGTCTGCCGCTGCACCAGTCCCCCCTCGGGGTTTCTCTTTGATTTAATTGTAGTGGGGCAATCTGCGCTTGTTATTGCGTGCCCGTCCCCACTGCTTCTGTCACCTCTGAGCAGTACCCCGCCGGTCCCTGCCGCTTGCGTCTGTCGCCGCGCTGGTCACCCAAAGCATATTCGTGATTGCAGCGCCTCTCCGCCACAACAGTGAGCCGCCCCTTTCAGCTGCGACTGCACGTCATGGATCTCCACAGCAACACACATGTACGTTTATCACAAAAGCATTTCATGAAATTCATACACTTTTCAAAGAATGTGATTATCTTTCAAAGTACAGTTTCTACAGAGAAAAGGAACACTGCTCTGACTTCTAAAACTACTTTGACAATTCTGACATAACTGCTTTTTTCTTCACTGGTCTCACTTCTTACAGTAGTTTGACATTTCCCAAACAACAGCTCTTCTCTTCAGAGAAACGCATGTGCGTTTCTCACAAAAGCATTTTGTGAAATTCATACACTTTACAAGAATGTGAATATATTCCAAATTACAGCTTCTACAGAGAAAAGGAACACTGCTCTCATTTCTAACAATAGTTTGACATATCTCAAACAACTGCTTCTCCTATCAGAGAAACACAACTGCGTATCTCAGAAAAGAATTTTATGAATTTCATACACTTTCCAAAGAATGTGATTATCTGTCAAAGTAAAGGTTCTACAGTGAAAACGAACACTGTTCTCACTTCTAACAATACTTTGATATTTTTCAAAAACCGGCTTCTCTTTTCAAGCAAACACATGTAAGTTTCCAAAAAAGCATTTCATGAAATTCATACACTTTAGAAAGAACATGATTATCTTTCAAAGTAAAGCTTCTACAAAAAAGAAGACTGCTCTCAATTCTAATAATACTTTGACATATATCACACAACAGTGTCTCTTTTCAGAAAAACACATGTGTGTTTCTCACAAAAACATTTTATGAAACACATACACTCTATAAAGAACGTGATTATCTTTCAAAGTAAAGTGTCTATAGAAAAAAGAACAGTTCTCTCACTTCAAAGCCTAATTTGACATTTCTGAAACAACTGCTTTC
The DNA here is from genome assembly GCF_000317375.1 of Microtus ochrogaster. Lineage (NCBI taxonomy): Eukaryota > Metazoa > Chordata > Mammalia > Rodentia > Cricetidae > Microtus > Microtus ochrogaster. Next base: position 29,776 of record NW_004949314.1, on the reverse strand, counting down.
TCTTTTCAGAAAAACACATGTGCCTGTCTAACAAAAGCATTTCATGAAATTCATACACTTTCAAAAGAACGTGATTATCTTTCAAAGTAAAGCTTCTGGAGAGAAAAGAAGCACAGCTCTCACATCAAACAGTACTTTAACATATATCAAACAACGACTTCTTTTTTCAGAAAAACACATGTGTGTTTCTCACAAAAGCATTTCACGAAATTCATACACTTTCCAAAGAACGTTATTATCTTTCAAAGTAAAGCTTCTACACAGAAAAGAACACATCTGTCACTTGTAATAATTCCTTCATATTTCTGAACAAACTGCTTCTCCTTTCAGAGAAACATATGTCTATTTCTCATAAAAGCATTTCAAGAAATTCATACACTTTCCAAAGAACATGATTATCTTTCAAAGTAAAGCTTCTACTGAGAAAATAAACACTGTTCTCAATTCCAACAATAGTTTGACATACAGCAAACAAAGGATCCTCTTTTTAGGGAAACACATGAGCGTTTCTCAAAAAAGTATTTCATGAAATTTATACACCTACAAATAACGTGATTATCTTTCAAAGTAAAACTTCTACAGAGAAAAGGAACACTGCTCTCACTTCTAACAAGACTTTGATATATCTCAAACAAGAGCTTCTCTTTACAAAGAAACACATGTGTGTTTCTCACAAAAGCATTTAATGAAATTTATACACTTTTAAAAGAACATGATTATCTTTCAAAGTAAAGCTTCTACAGTGAAACGTAACACTGCTCTCACTTCTAATATTACTTTGAGGTATTACAAACAATGACTTCTCTTTTGAAAGAAACTCATGTTTGTTTCTCAAAGAAGCATTTTATGAAATTCATACACTTCCCAAAGAACACAATTATCTTTCAAAATAAAGCTTCTAGAGAGAAAAGTACACTTCCCGTGCTTCTAACAAAACTTTTATATTACTGAAACGACTGCTTTTCTATTCAAGAAACACATGTGTGTTTCTCAAAAAAGCATTTCATGAAATTCATACACTTTCAAATGAACATGAATATCATTCAAAGTAAAATTTCTAAGAGAAAAGAAAAACTGCTCTCACTTCTAACAATACTTTGACATATCCAAAACAATGGCTTCACTTTTCAAAGAAACACATGTGCATTTCTCACAAAAGCATGTCTTGAAATTCAAACACTTTCCAAAGAACTTGATTATCTTTCATAGTACAGATTCTACAGAGAAAAGAAACAGTTCTCATACTTCTAACAATACGTTGATGTATTCCAAACAATGGCTTCTCATTCAGTGAAATACATGTGTTTTTCTCACAAATGCTTTTCATTAAATTCCTCAACTTTACAAAGAAAGTGATTAAGTGTACAGCTTCTACAGAGAAAAGGAACACTGTACTCACTTCCTACGATACTTTGACACATCCAAAACAAGCCTTCTCTTTTTAGAGTTACTGTGAATAGCATTTCATGAAATTCACACTTTTTGAAATTCGTTCACTTTTTGAAGAACATGATTATATTTTAAAGTAAAGCTTCTACAGAAAAAAGAAATGCTGCTCTCACTTCTAACAATACTTTTCACATTTCTGAAAAGACTGCTTCTCTTTTTAGAGAAATACATGAGTGTTTCTCACAAAAGCATTTCAAGAAATTCATACACGTTCCAAAGAACATCATTTTCTTTCAAAAAACAGCTTCTACATAAAAAAAGGAACACTGGTCTCACTTCTAACAATACTTTGAAATATCCCAAACAATGTCTTCACTTTTAAAAAAACACATGTGCATTTCTCACAAAAGCATTTCTTGAAATTTATACACTTTCCAAAAATGTGATTATCTTTCAAAGATTTGATTCTATGGAGAAATGGAACACTGTGCTCACTATTAAAAATACTTTGACATATGTGGAACAAAGGCATCTCTTTGAGATTAACATATGTGTATTTCTCGCAAAAGGAATTCCTAAAATTCATGCACTTTAAAAGAAGGTGATTATCTTTCAAAGTAAAGCTTCTACAGAGAAAAGAAGCACTGTTCTCACTTGTAACAATACTTTGACATATCTCAAACAAAGGTTGTTCTTTTTAGAGAAACACACGTGTGTTTCTCACACAAGCATTTCATGAAATTCATACACTTTACAAAGACCATGATTATCTTTCAAAGTAAAACTTCTACAGGGAAAAGAACACTATGCTTTTCACATTTCTCAAAAGACTGCTTCTCTTTTCAGAGAAAAACATGTATTTTTCTCACAAAAGCACTTTAAGAAATTCATACACTTTAGAAAGAATGGGATTACCTTTCAAAGTACAGCTTCTACAGAAAAAAAAGGAACACTGCTTTCAGTTTTATCAGTACTTTTATATATCTCAAACAATGGCTTCTCTTTTCCCAGAAACACATGTGAATTTCTCACAAAAGTATTTCATGAAATTCATACACTTTAGAAAGAACATGATTACCTTTCAAAGTTAAGCTTCTACAAAGAAAAGCAACACTGCTCTCACTTCTAACAACAATTTAACATATCTCAAACAATGGCTTCTCTTTTCAGAGAAACACATGTGCATTTCTTACAAATGCAATTCAGGAAATTCATACAGTATCAAAAGAGCATGATTATCTTTCAAATAACAGCTTTTACAGAGAAATGGCACACTGCTGTCACTTCTAAAAATACTTTGATATAACCCAAACAACTGCTTGACTTTTCAGAGAAACACATGTGCGTTTCTCACAAAAGGAATTGATGAAATTCATACACTTGTCATTATCTTTCAAAGAAGAGCTTCTACAGAGAAAAGAAAACTGCTTTCAATTCTAACAATATTTTGAAATATCCCAAATAACAGCTTCTCTTTTGAGAGAAACACATGTGTGTTTCTCACAAAAACAGTTTAAGAAATTCATACACTTTCCAAAGAACATGATTATCTCTCAAAGTACAGCTTCTACAGAGAAAAGAAACATTAATCTCACTTCTAAATATACATTGACATATCCCAAACAATGGCTTAACTTTTCAAAGAAATACAAGTTCTTTTCTCACAAAAGCATTTCATGAAATTCATATACTTTACAAAGAACGAGATTATCTTTCAAAACAAAGCTTCTACAGAGGAAAGGAACACTGCTTTCACCTCTAACAGTACTTTGACATATCTCAAACAACGGCTTCTCTTTTAAGAAAAACACATGCGCATTTCTCAAAAAGGCATTTCATGAAATTCATACACTTTCCAAACCACGTGATTATCTTTAAAAATACAGCATCTACATAGAAAAGGAACACTGCTTTCACTTCTAAGCATAATTTCATATATCAGAAAAGACTGCTTCTCTCTTCAGAGAAACACATGTGTGTTTCTCACAAAAGAATTTTACGAAATTCACACACTTTCCAAAGAACATAATTATCTTTCATAATAAAGCTTCTATAGTGAAAAGATACACTATTCTCACTTCTAACAATACTTTGTCATATAGCAAACAACAGCTTCTCTTTTCAGAGAAAGACATGTGCGTTTCTCACAGAAGCATTTCATAAAATTCAAACACTTTACAAAGAACATGATTGTCTTTCAAAGTAAAGCTTCCACAGTGAAAAGGAACACAGCTCTCACTTCTAAAAATACTTTGACTTATCTCAAACAACTGCTTCTCTTTTCCCAGAAAAAGATTTGGGTTTCTCCCTATAGAATTTCCTGAAATTCATACACTTCATAAATAACATTTTTATCTTTAAAATTAAAGCTTTTACAAAAAAGGAAGACTTCTGTCACTGCTAACAATACTTTGACACATCTTAAACAACGCCTTCACTTTTCAAAGAAACACATGTGAGTTTCTCACAAAGGCATTTCATGAAATTCACACACTTTCCAAAAAATGTGAATTTCTTTCAAAGTACAGCTTCTACAGAGAAAAGGAATAATGCTTTCACTTCTAAGAATAATTTGATATATCTTAAAGGATGACTTTTTTTTCCAGAGAAACAAATGTGCGTTTCTCACAAAAGCATTTCATGAAATTCATACACTTTCATTAGAATGTCATTATCATTCAAAGAACAGCTTCTAGAGATAAAAGGAACACGGCTCTCACTTCTAACAATATTTGGACATATCCCAAACAATGTCTTTTCTTTTGAGAGAAACCCATGTGCATTTCTCACAAAAACATTTCCTGTAATTCATACACTTTCAAAAAAAAGTATCTTACAACGTAAAGCTTCTACAGTGAAAAAGAACACTGTTCTCACTTCTAAAAATACTCCAACATAGCTCACACAGAGACATCTCTTTTAAGAGATGCACATGTGCCTTTCTCATAAAAGCATTACACAAAATTCATCCTCTTTCTGAAGAACGTGATTATCTTTCAAAATAAAGCTTCTACAGTGAAAAGGAACACTGTTTTCCATTTTAATAATTCTTTGACATGTTTCAAACAATGGCTTCTCTTTTCAGAGAAACACATGTGCATTTCTCACAAAAGCATTATACAAAATTCATCCACTTTCTAAAGAACGTGATTATCTTTCAAAATAAAGCTTCTACAGTGAAAAGGAACACTGTTTTCCCTTCTAATAATTCTTTGACATGTCCCAAACAATGGCTTCTCTTTTCAGAGAAACACATGTTCGTTTCTCACAAAAACATTTCTGGAAATTCATACACTTTACAAATAACGTGATTATCATTCAAAGTCAAGCATTTACAGAGACAAGAACACTTCTCTCACTTCTAACAATACTTTCACATTCCCGAAAGGACAGCTTCTCTTTTCATAGAATCACATGTGTGTTTCTCACAAAAGCATTTCATGAAATACATGCACTTTCCAAAAAACGTGATAATCTTTCAAAGTAAAGCTTTTGCAGAGAAAAGGATCACAGCTTTCACTTATAACAATACTTTGACATATCTCAAACAATGGCTTCTCTTATTCGAGAAACACATGTGCATTTCTCACAAAAGCATTTCATGAAATTCAAACACTTTCAAAAGAATGTCATTATCATTAAAAGAACAGCTTCTACAGATAAAAGGAACACTGCTGTCACTTCTAACAATACTTATACATATCCCAAACAATGGCTTCTCTTTTCTGAGAAACACATGTG
>NW_004949314.1:23794-24375 GCF_000317375.1 Microtus ochrogaster | reverse complement strand
GAAAGCATTTCATGAAATTCATACATTTTCCAAAGAACATGATTATCTTTCCAAATAAATCTTCTACAGAGAAAAGGAAGACTGCTTTCACTTATAATAATATTTTGACATATCTGAAACAATGGCATCTCTTTCAGAGAAACAAATGTGCATTTCTCACAAAAGCATTTCATGAAATTCTTGCACTTTCAAAGCAAGAGATTATCATTCAAAGTAAAGCTTCTACAGAGAAAAGAGCACTTCTCTCACTTCCAAAAATACGTTGACATATCTCAAATAACAGATTCTCATTAAATTCTAACAATTTTCAAGGAACATGATTATCTTTCAAAGTAAAGATTCTACAGGGAAAAGAACTCTGTTCTCCCTTCAAACAATCCTTTGATATATTTCAAGCAATGACTTCTCTTTTCAAAGAAACAGATGTGAGTTTCTCATAAAAGCATTTCATGAAATTAATATACTTTCCAAAGAACGTGATTATATTAAAAATACAGTTTCTACAGAGATAAGTAACACTGCTCTCACTTCTAACAATACTTTGACATATCTCAGACAATGGCTTTTCTTTTCAGAGAAAC
>NW_004949314.1:18442-23616 GCF_000317375.1 Microtus ochrogaster | reverse complement strand
ATTTCTTGAAATTCATACACTTTTACAAAAAACGTGATTATCTTTCAAAATACAGATATATACAGGGAAAAGGAACACTGCTTTCAGTTCTAAAAATACTTAGATATTTCCCAAATAATGGCTTCTATTTTCAGAGATACACATATGAGTTTCTCACAAAAGGATTTCATGAAATTCATATACTTTAAAACATCGTTATTATCTTTCAAAGTAAAGCTTCTACAGAGGAAAGTAACACTTCTCTCACTTCCAACAATAATTTGACATATCTCAAACAATGGCTTCTCTTTTCAGAGAAACACATGTTCATTTCTCATAAAAAAACATTTCATGTAATTCATACACTTTCAAAAGAAAGTAAGTATCTTACAAAGTAAAGCTTCCACAGTGAAAAAGAACACTGTTCTCACTTCTAAAAATACTCTGACACATCTCACTCAGAGACTTCTCTTTTAAGAGATACACATGTGCCTTTCTCACAGAAGCATTTCACGAAATTCATCCACTTTACAAAGAACGTGATTATCTTCTAAAATAAAGCTTCTCCAGTGAAAAGGAACAGTGTTCTCCATTCTACCAATTATTTGACATATCCAAACAATGGCTTCTCTTTTCAGAGAAACACATGTGTGTTTCTCACAAAAGCAATTCACAAAATTCATGCACTAAGACAAACGTGATTATCTTTCAAAGTAAAGCTTTTACAGAGAATAGAATCACTGCTCTCACTTCTAACAATACTTTGACATATCTCAAATAATGACTTCTCTTATTGGAGAAACACATGTGCGTTTCTCATAAAAGGATTTTTTGAAATTCATACAAGTTTCAAATAACGTGATTATCTTTCAAAGTAAAGTATCTACAGTAAAATGGAACCTGGTTCTCACTTCTATTTTTTTTTGCTTTCAACTTAAACCTAAACCTAACCCTAACTCTAACCCTAACCCTAAAACTTAACCCTAAACCTAATGCTAACCCTAACCCTAAAGCTAACAATGTTCTCACTTCTAACAATCCTTCGACATATAGCAAACAATCTCTTCTGTTTGCAGAAAAACACATGAGCATTTCTGAAAAAAACTTTTCATGCAACTCATACACTTTCAAAATAACAATATTGTTTTTCAAAGTAAAGCTTCTACCTAGGAAAATACACTTCTATCACTTCAAACGATACTTTGCACATTTCTGAAAAGACTGTTTCTCTTTTCAGAGAAATATATGTGTGTTTCTCACAAAAGCAAGTCAAGAAATTCATACACTGTCAAAAGAACGTGAATTTCTTTCAAAGTAAAGCATCTACAGTGAAAAGAAACACTGTTCTCACTTCATTTTTTCTTTAGCTTTCACAATAACCATAACCCTAACCCAAACTAGAACCACAACCCCAACCCCAAACTCAACCCTAACCATAGCCCTAACACTAACCCTAACTCTAAGCCCCCAACAATAACCCTATATCTAACCGTAAACCCTAACAATAACCCTAACATTAAAACCAACCCTAACCCTAACCCTAAACCTGTTCACACTTCTAACAATACTTTAACATATAACAAACATGGCTTCTCTTTTCAGAAAAACACATGGGCGTTTCTCAAAAAATTTTTCATGCAATACTTCTGCTTTCAAAAGAACAAGATTATCTTACAAAGTAAAACTTCTACAGAGAAAAGAGCCCTACTATCACTTCTAACAATATATTTCAAAGTTCCGAAAAAGACTGCTTTTCTTTTCAGAGAAACACATTTGGGTTTCTCACAAAAGCATTTCATCAATACCATAGACTTTCAAATGAATGTGATTATCTTTCAAATTAAAACTTCTACAGAGAACAGTAACACTGTTCTCACTTCTTACAATACTTTGACATATAGGAAACAATAGCTTCTCTTTCAAGAGAAACTCATGTGGGTTTCTCACAAAAGCATTTCATGAAATTCATACACTTTCTAAAGAACATGATTTTCTTTCAAAGCATTGCTTCTAAAGAGAAAAGGAACACTGCTTTCCCTTCTGACAATACTTTGACATATCTCAAACAACGGCTTCTCTTTTCAGAGAAACAGATGTGTGTTTCTCACAAAAGCATTTAATGAAATTCATACACTTTCCAAAGAACATAATTATCTTTCACAGTAATGCTTCTACAGTAAAAAGAAACACGGTTCTCACTAATAACAATATTTTGACATATATCAAACAATGGCATGTCTTTTCAGAGAAACAAATGTGTGTTTCACACAAAATCATTTCATGAAATTCATACACTTTCCAAAGAACATGATTATCTTTCACAGTAATGCTTCTACAGTGAAAAGGAACACTGTTCTCACTTGTAACAATACTTTGACATATCTCAAATAAAGACTACCTTTTTCAGAGAAACACATGTGCGTTTCTCAAAAAAAAAACATTTCATGAAATTCATACACTTTATAAAGAACGTGATTATCTTTCAAAGTAAATCTTCTACAGAGAACAGGAACACTATTCATACTTCTAACAATACTTTGACATATCAGAAAAAACAATGGCTCTTCTTTTCAGAGAAACACATGTACATTTCTCACAAAAGCATTTCATGAAATTCATAAACTTTCAAAAGAACATGATTGGCTTTCAAAGTAAAGCTTCTACATAGAAAAAAAACCACTGCTTTAACTTCTAACATTACTTTGACATATCACAAACAAAGACTTTTCTTTTAAGTGAAACACATGTGCCTTTCACAAAAAAAGTGTTTCATGAAATTCATTAACTTTCCAAAGACATAATTATATTTCAAAGTAAAGCTTCTACAGTGAAAAGGAACGCTCTTCACTCTTCTTTTTTTAGCATTCACCCTAACCCTAAACCTAACCCTAACCCTAACCCTAACCCCAAGCCCAACCCCAACCCCAACCTCAAAACTAGCACTAACAGTTACCTTAAACATTATCACTAACCCTAAACCTATTCCTAAGAGTAACCCTAACCCTTACACTAACCATGTTCTAACTTCTAACAAGACTTTGACATATAGCAAACAATGGCCTCTCTTTTAGAAAAACACATGTGCGTTTCTCACAAAAGCATTTCATGAAATTCATACACATTCAAAAGAACATGATTATCTTACAAGTAAAGCTTCTCCAGAGAAAAGAACACTTTCTCACTTCTAACAATACTTTTCACATTTCCGAACAGAGTGCTTCTCTTTTCATAGAAACGCATCTGCGTTTCTCACAAAAGCATATCATGAATTTCATAGACTTTCAAAAGAACATGATCATCTTTAAAATTGAAGCTTCTACAGAGAAAAGGAACACTGTGTTCACTTCTAAGAATACATTGACATATCTCCAACTATGGCTTCTCTTTTCAGAAAAACACATATGGGTTTCTCACAAAAGCATTTCATGAAAGTCATACACTTTCAAAAGAACATGATTTCTTTCAAATATAAGCTTCTACAGAAAAAAGGTACACTGTTCTCACTTCTTACAATACTTTGACATATATCAAACAATGCCTTCTCTTTTCAGAGAAACACATATTCGTTTCTCACAAAATCATTTCATGAAATTCATATACTTTTTTTCCACATTTCTGAAGACTGCTTCTTTTCTCAGAGAAATACATGTGTGTTTCTCACAAAAGCATTTCAAGAAATTCATACAATTTCAAAAGAAAGTGATTATCTTTCAAAGTAAAGCTATAGAGTGAAAAGGAACCCTCTTCTCACTTCTTGATTTTAGCTTTCACCCTAACCCTTACCCTAACACTAACTCTAACCATAACCCTAACACTAACCCTAGCCCCTACATGAACCCCAACCCCAAACTTAACCCTAAATCTAACCCTAAACCCTAACCCTTACCTTAACTCTAACCATAAACCCTAACCCTAACACTAAACCTAATCCTGTTCTCACTTCTAACAATACTTTGACATATAGAAACAATGGCTTCTCCTTTTAGAAAAACTCATGTGCGCTTCTCAAAAAACTTTTCATGCAATGCATACACTTTCAAAAGAACATGATTATTTTTCAAAGTAAAGCTTCTACAGAGAAAAGAATACTTCTCTCACTTATAACAATACTTTTCACATTTACGAAAAGACTGCTTCTCTTTTCAGAGAAACACATTTGCTTTTCTCACAAAACCATTTGATGAATTTCGTAAACTTTCAAAAGAACGTGATTATCTTTCAAATTAAGGCTTCTACAGAGAACAAGAACACTGTTCTCACTTCTTACAATACTTGACATATAGCAAACAACCTCTTCTATTTTCAGAGAAACACATGTGGGTTTCTCACAAAAGCATTTCATGAAATTCATACACTTTCAAAAGAACTTGATTTTCTTTCAAAGTACAACTTCTACAGAGAAAAGGAAAACTGCTTTCACTTCCAACAATACTTTGACATATCTCAATAACCACTTCTCTTTTAAAGGAAACACATGTGCCCTTCTCACAAAAGCCTTTCATGAATTTGATCACTTTTAAAAGAACATGATAGTCTTTCAAAGTAAAGCTTCAACAGTGAAAAGGAACACTGTTCTTGCTCCTTTTTTTTACCTTTCACCCTAACACTAACCATAACCCTAATGCTAACCCTAAATCCTAACCCTAACCATAAACCCTAAGCCTAACTCTGACCAAGAAAGTGAAAAAACTATTTGACAAGAACTTTAAGTCTTTGAAGAAAGAAATTGAAGAGAATACCAGAAAATGGAAGACCTCCCTTGATCTTGGATTGGGAGGATCAACATAGTAAAAATGGCATTTCTACCAAAAGCAATCTATAGATTCAATGCAATCCCCATCAAAATCCCATCAAAATTTTTCCCAGATCTTTTTTTTATTATTTTTAAAAATATTTATTTATTGAGGATTTCTGCCTCCTCCCCGCCACTGCCTCCCATTTCCCTCCCCCTCCCCGATCAAGTCCCTCTCCCTCATCAGCTTGAAGAGCCATCAGGGTTTCCAGACCTGTGGGAAGTCCAAGGACTGCCCACCTCCATCCAGGTTTAGTAAGTTGAGCATCCAAACTGCCCAGGCACCCCAAAGCCAGTACGTGCAGTAGGATCAAAAACCCATTGCCATTGTTCTTCTGTTCTCAGTAGTCCTCATTGTTCGCTATGTTCAGCAAGTCCGGTTTTATCCCATGCTTTTTCAGAC
>NW_004949314.1:9427-10848 GCF_000317375.1 Microtus ochrogaster | reverse complement strand
TGGATGGAGGTGGGGGTTCCTTGGACTTCCCAAGGGCAGGGAAGCCTGATTGCACTTCGGGCTGAGGAGGGAGGGGGCTTGACTGGGGAAGGGGGAGGAAAATAGCAGGCGGTGACAGGGAAGAGACAGAGATCTTAAATAAATTAATTAATGAAAAAAGTAAACATTCTACAGAGAAAAGGACACTTCTCTCACTTCTAAAAATACTTTTCACTTTTCCAAATAGACTGTTTCTCTTTTCAGAGAAACATTTGCGTTTCTCACAAAAGCATTTCATGAATTTCATACACTTTCAAAGAACGTGATTATCTTTCAAATCAAACCTTATACAGAGGAGAGGAACACTGTTCTCACTTCTTACTATACTTTGACATATATCAAACAATGGCATCTCCTTTCAGAAAAACACATGTGGCTTTCTCACAAAAGCATTCCATGAATTTCATACCCTTTCAAAAGAACGTGATTATCTTTCAAATCAAAGGTTCTACACAGAAGAGGAACACTGTTCTCACTTCTTACTATACTTTGACATATATCAAACTATGGCTTCTCCTTTCACAGAAGCACATGTGGATTCCTCAGAAAAGCATTTCATGAAATTCATACATTTTCAAAAGAACGTGATTATCTTTCAAAGTAAAGCTTCCACAGTGAAAGGGAACACTGGTCTCACTTCTAAAAATACTTTTATATAGGAAACAATGGCTCTTCTTTTCAGATAAACATATGTGCATTTCTAAAAAAAATCATTTCATGAAATTCATACACACTCAAAAGAACGTGATTATCTTTCAAAGTAAGGCTTCTACACTGAAAAGGAACCCTGTTCTAACTTCTTCCTTTATACCTTTCCCCCTAAGCCCAACCCTAACCCTAAACATAAAGCCATCCCTAACCCTAACCATAAGCCCTAACCCTAACCATAAACTCTAACCCTAACGCTAACACTCTCTCTGTTCTCAATTCTAAGAATACATTGACATATAACAAAAAATGGCTTATCTTTTCAGAAAATACATGGGCGTTTCTCAAAAAAAAAAAACATTTCATGCAAATCATACACTTTCAAAAGAAAATGATTATATTTCAAAATAAGGCTTCTACAGAGAAAAGAACACTTCTCTCACTTCTAACAATACTTTTCAAATTTCTGAAAAAACAGCTTCTTTTTTCAGAGAAAGACATTTGCGTTGCTCATAAAAAGCATTTCATTAATTTCATAATTAACTAATTAAATTAATTCCAAAGAAGGTGATTATCTTTCAAATTAAAGCTTCAACAGAAAAGAGGAACACTGTTCTCACTTCTTACAATACTTTGACATATAGCAAACAGTGGCTTCTCTTTTCAGAGAAACCCATGTGGCTTTTTCGTAAATGCATTACATGAAATGCAAACACTTTCAAAAGAACTTGATT
>NW_004949314.1:515-8004 GCF_000317375.1 Microtus ochrogaster | reverse complement strand
GAAACACTGATTTCCAAAGTGGTTGCACAAGATTGCATTCCCACAAGCAATTGATGAGGGTACCCCTTCCTCCACAGCCTCTCCAGCAAAGACTATCATTGGAGTTTTTGATTTTAGCCATTCTGACAGGTGCTTTCACTTCTAACAATACTTTCACATGTCTCAAAAAATAGCTTCTCTTTTCAGAGTAACACATGTGTGTTTCTCACGAAATCATTTCATGAAATTCATACACATTCCAAGAACATGATTATCTTACACAGTTATGCTTCTACAGAGAATAGGAACACTGTTCACACTTCTAACAATACTTTGATATATCTCAAACAACCGCTTCTTTTCTCAGAGAAACACATGTGCGTTTCTCACAAAAGCATTTCATGAAATTCCTACACTTTCAAAAGAATGTAATTATCTTTCAAAGTAAAGCTTCTAAAACGAAAAACTAAACACTGCTTTCACTTTTAACAGCACTTTGACATACCTCAAACAAAGATTTCTCTTTTAAGAGAAACACATGTGCCTTTCTCATAAATGCATTTCATGAAACTCATACAATTTCTAAGGAACGTGACTATCTTTAAAAGTAAAGCTTCTTCAGTGAAAGGAGCCTTGTTCTCATTTCTTTTTTTTAACTTTCACCCTAACCCTAACCTTAAATCTAACCCCAACACTAAACCCTAACCCTAATCTAACTCTAACATTAACCCTAACCCTAAAGGTAATGCTCATCCTAACCCTAAATTTAACCCTAACATTTACCCTAACCCTAAAACCTAACACTAACACCAACCCCAACCCCAACGCCAAGCATAATCCTAACCCTAACAACAACCTTAAACCTAACCCTAAACCCTGACACTACCCTAACCCTAAAACCTAACACTAATATAACACTAAAACTAAAAACAAACCCTAAACCTAACTCTACCCCTAAACCTAACCCTAACCCTATCCCTAACTCTAACCCTAAAACTAAACCTAATCTTAACCGCAACTCCAACACCAATCCCTACCTAAAACATAACCCTAACCCTAACGGTAACCCTAAACCCTAAACCTAACCCTAACACTAACCCTAACAATAACCCTAAAGCTGACCCTAACACTAACCCTGTTCTCACTTCCAACAATACTTTGAGAAATAGCAAACAATGACTTCTCTTTTCAAAAAAACACATTGACGTTTCTCAATAAAATATTTCATGCAATTCATATGCTTTAAAAAGAACATGATTATCTATCAAAGTAAAGCTTCTATACAGAAAAGAACAGTTCTCTCACTTCTAACAATACTTTTCACATTTCCGAAAAGACTGCTTCTCTTTTCAGAGAAGCACATTTGCATTTCTCAAAAAAACTTTTCATGCACTTCATACACTTTCAAAAGAACGTGATTATCTTTCAAAGTAAAGATTCTATAGTGAAAAAGAATGCTTGTCTCACTTCTAACAATACTTTGACATATAGCAAACAATGGCTCTTATTTCAGAGAAACATATGTGCGTTTCTCACAAAAGCATTTCATGAAATTCATAGACGTTCAAAGGAACGTGATTATCTTTCAAATTAAAGCTTCTACAGAGAACCGGAACACTTTTCCACTTCTTACAATACTTTGACATATAGCCAACAATGACCTCTCTATTCAGAGAAACACATGTGGTTTCTCAAAAAAGCATTTCTTGCAATTCGTGCACTTTCAAAAGAACGTGATTTTCTTTCAAAGTGCAGCTTCTATAGAGAAAAGGAATACCACTTTCACTTCTAACAATACCTTGACATATCTCAAACAACGGCATCTCCTTCAGAGAAACACATGAGCATTTCTCACAAAATCATTTCATGAAATTCATACACTTTACAAACAATGTGATTATCTTTCAAAGTAAAGCTTGTACAGTAAAAAGAAATCGTGTTCTCATTTCTTTTTTTTAGATTTCACCCTAAACCTAACACCATCCCTAACCCTAACCATAACCCTAAAACTAACCATAACCATAACACGACACCCAACTGAAACCCCAAGCCAAACCCCAACCCCAACCCCAACCCTAACCCTAACCCTAAAACTAACCCTAACACCAAACCCAAACCTCAACCCCAACACCAACACTAACCCCAACACTAACCCTAACCCTAAACCATAACCCTAACCATAACCCTAACCTTAACCCTAACCATGTTCTCACTTCTAACAATACTTTGACATACAGCAAACAATGACTTCTCATTTCAGAAAAACACATAAGCGTTTTTCAAAGGAATATTTCATGCAATTCATACACCTTCAAAAGAACATGATTATCTTTCAAATTAAAGCTTCTATAGAGAAAACAACACTTCTCTCCCTTCTAACAATACTTTTCACATATCCGAAAAGACTGCTTCTCTTTTCAGACAAATTTGTGTTTCTCACGAAAACATTTCATGAATTCCATAGACTTTCAAAATATGTGAGTATCTTTCAAATTAAAGCTTCTACAGAGAACAACAACACTGTTCTCACTTCTTACAATACTTTGACATATAGCAAACAATGGCTTCTATTTTCAGAGAAACACATGTGGGTTTCTCACAAAAGCATTTCATGAAATTTATACACTTTCCAAAGAACGTGATTTTCTTGCAAAGTACAACTTCTACAGAAAAAAAAAACAATGCTTAAATTTCTAACAATACTTTGACAAATCTCAAAAAACAGTGTTTCTTTTAAGAGAAACACATGAGCGTTTCTCACAAAAGTGTTACATGAAATTCATACACTTTCCAAAGAACGTGATTATCATTCAAAGTAAAGCTTCTACAGTAAAAATGAAAACAGTTCTCACTTCTTTCTTTTAGCTTTCTTCTAACACTAACCCTAACCCTAACCCCAACCCCAACCCCAATCCTAAAACTAACCCTAATACTGACCCTTACCCCAAACCCTAACAATAACCCTAACCATAACCACGTTCTCACTTCCAACAATACTTTGACATATAGAAAATAATGGCTTCTTTTTTCAGAAAAACACATGTGCGTATCTCAAAAAACTTTTCATGTAATTCATACACTATCAAAAGAACGTGATTATCTTTCAAAGTAAATCTTCTACAGTGAAAAGGAACACTTGTCTCACCTCTAACAATACTTTGACATATAGCAAAAATGGCTCTTCTTTTCAGAGAAACATATGTATGTTTCTCACAAAAGCATTTCATGAAATTCAAGACTTTCAAAAAAACGTGATTTTCTTTCAAAGTACAAATTCTACAGGGAATAGGAACTCTGCTTTCACTTCTAACAATACCTTGACATGTCTCAAACAACAGCATCTCTTTTAGAGAAAAAGATGAGCGTTTCTCAAAAAAGCATTTCATGAAATTCATACACTTTAAAAAGAACGTGATTATCTTTCAAATTAAAGCTTCTACATTGAAAAGGAACTCTGTTCTCACTACAAGCAATACTTTGACATGTAGCAAACAACTGCTTATCCTTTCAGAGAACACATGTTCTTTTTCACAAAAGCATTTCACGAAATTCATACACTTTCCAAAGAATGTGATTATCTTTCAAAGTAATGCTTATACAGTAAAAAGGAACACTGTTCTCATTTTTTTTAGCTTTCACGCTAACCCGAACTCTAAACCTAACACTTAATGTAACTATAACCCTAAACCTAACCCCAAATGCAACACCAAGCAAAACCCCAACCCCAACCCTAACCCTAACCATAACCCTAACCCTAACACTAAACCCCAACCTCAACACCAACACTAACCCCAACACTAACCCCAACACTAACCCTAACCCTAACCCTAAACCATAACCCTAACCATAACCCTAACCTTAACCCTAACCATCTTCTCATTTCTAACAATACTTTAACATACAGCAAACAATGGCTTCTCATTTCAGAAAAACACAGAGGCGTTTCTCAAAAGAACATTTCATGCAATTCATACACCATCAAAAGAACATGATTATCTTTCAAATTAAAGCTTCTACAGAGAAAAGAACACTTCTCTCCCTTCTAACAATACTTTTCACATTTCCAAAAAGACTGTTTCTCTTTTCAGAGAAACACATTTGCGTTTCTCACGAAAGCATTTCATGAATTTCATACACGTTCAAAGAACATGAGTATCGTGAAAATTAAAGCTTCTACAGAAAACAAGAACACTGTTCTCACTTCTTACAATACTTTGACATATAGCAAACAGTGGCTTCTATTTTCACAGAAACACATGTGGGTTTCTCACAAAAGCATTTCATGAAATTCATACACTTTCCAAAGAACTTGATTTTCTTTCAAAGTACAACTTCTACAGAGAAAAGGAACACTGCTTTCACTTCTAAGAATACTTTGACACATTTCAAACAATGGCTTCTCTTTTCAGAGAAACACAGGTACGTTTCTCATATAAGGATTTCATGAAATCCATACACTTTCCAAAGAACATGATTATCTTTCAAAGTACAACTTCTTCAGTGAAAATGAACACTGTTCTCACTTCTAACAATACTTTGACATATCTCACACAACCGCTTCTTTCTTCAGAGAAACACAGGTACGTTTCTCACATAAGAATTTCATGAAATTAATACACTTTCCAAAGAAGATGATTATCTTTCACAGTATAGATTCTACAGTGAAAATGTACACTGTTCTCACCTCTAACAATACTTTGACATATGTCAAACAACCGCTTCTTTTCTCAGAAAAACACATGTGTGTTTCTCACAAAAGCATTTCATGAAATCCATACACTTTCAAAAGAATGTGATTATCTTTCATAGTAAAGCTTCTAAAAAGAAAAACTAAACACTGCTTTCACTTTTAACAGTTTTTGACATATCTCAAACAAAGATTTCTCTTTTAAGAGAAACACATGTGCCTTTAACATAAACGCATATCATGAAATTCATACAATTTCTAAAGAACGTGATTATCTTTAAAAGTAAAGCTTCTTCAGTGAAAAGGAACCCTGTTCTCATTTCTTTTTTTTACCTTTCACCCAAACCCTAACCCTAAATCTAACTGTAACCCTAAAACCTATCCCTAATCTAACCCTAAAATAAACCCTAACCCTAAACCCAATGTTCATCCTAACCCTAACTCTAACCCTAACACTTACCCTAACCCTAAAATATAAATGTAACACCAACCCCAACCCCAACGCCAAACATAACTGTAAACCTAACCCTAACCCTAACACTAACACTAAAACCTAACCCTAATCTAACACTAACACTAAACCCAAACCCTAACCCTAACCAGAACCCTAACTCTAACCCTAAACCTAAACCTAATCTTAGCCCCAACTCCAACCCCAATCCCTACCCAAAACATAACCCTAACCCTAACAGTAACACTAAACGCTACCTAACCCTAACACTAACCCTAACACTAAAGCTAACCCTAACACTAACCCAGTTCTCACTTCTAAGAATACTTTGAGAAATAGCAATCAATGGCTCTTCTTTTCAGAGAAACACATTTGCATTTCTCAAAAAAAAATTTCATGCAATTCATACACATTCCAAAGAATGTGATTATCTTTCAAAGTAAAGGTTTTACAGAGAACCGGAACACTGTTCTCACTTCTTACAATACTTTGACATATAGAAAACAATGGCTTCTATTTTCAGAGAAACACATGTGGGTTTATCACAAAAGCATTTCTTGCAATTCATACACTTTCAAAAGAACATGATTTTCTTTCACAGTACAGCTTCTATGGAGAAAAGGAACACCACTTTCACTTCTAAAAATACCTTGACATATCTCAAACAACAGTGTCTCCTTCAGAGAAATGCATGAGCGTTTCTCACAAAATCATTTCATGAAATTCATACACTTTACAAAGAACATGATTATCTTTCAAAGTAAATCTTCTACATTGAAAAGGAATCCTGTTCTCATTTCTTTTTTTTAGCTTTCACCTAACGCTAACTCTATCCCTAACCCTAACAATAACCATAACCCTAACCATAACCCTAACTGTAAACCCAACCGCAACCCCAAGCCCAACCCCAACCTCAAACCCAACACTAACTCTAACCCTAACCGTAACCCTAAACCCTAACCCTAAACATCACTCTAACCCTAACCCTAACCCTAACCATGTTCTCACTTCTAACAATGCTTTGACATATAGCAAGCAATGGCTTCTCATTTCAGAAAAACACATGGGCGTTTCTCAAAAAAACATTTCATCCAATCACACACTTTCATAAGAACATGATTATCTATCAAAGTAAAGCTTCTACACAGAAAAGAATACTTCTCTCACTTCTAACAATACTTTTCACATTTCTGAAAAGACTGCTTCCCTTTTCAGAAAAACACATTTGCGTTTATCACGAAAGCATTTCATGAAATTCAAAGAAGTTCAAAAAAACGTGATTATCTTTCAAATTAAAGCTTCTACAGAGAACAAGAACACTGTTCTCACTTCTTACAATACTTTCACATATAGCAAACAACAGATTCTATTTTCAGAAACACATGTGGGTTTCTCACAAAAGCATTTCATGAAATTCATATATTTTCCAAAGAACGTGATAATCACTCAAAGTAAAGCTTCTACAGTGTAAATGAAAACTGTTCTCACTTTTTTTTAAGCTTTCCCTCTAACCCTAACCCTAACCCTAATCCCAGTCCCAACCCCAATCCTAACACTAACCATAACGCTGACCCTAACCTTAAACCCTAACAATAACCCTAACCATAATCATGTTCTCACTTCTAACAATACTTTGACATATAGAAAACAATGGCTTCTCTTTTCAGAAAAACACATGTGCATTTCTCAAACAATTTTCATGCAATTCATACACTTTCAAGAGAACGTGATTATCTTTCAAGGTAAAGCTTCTACAGTGAAAAGGAACACGTCGCAATTCTTACAATACTTGGACATATAGCAAACAATAGCTTCTCTATTCAGAGAAACATATGTGGGTTTCTAAAAAAGCATTACATGAAATACATACACTTTCAAAAGAACATGATTTTCTTTCAAAGTACTCCTTCTACAGAGAATAGCAACACTGCTTTCACTTCTAACAATACCTTTACATATCTCAAACAACAGCGTCTCTTTCAGAGAAACACATGTGCGTTTCTCACAAAAGCATTTCATGAAATTCATAGAATTTAAAAGAACGTGAGTATCTTTCAAATTCAAGCTTCTACAGAGAACAGGAACACAGTTCTCACATCTTACAATACTTTGACATATAGCAAAAAAATTGTTTCTATATTCAAAGAAACACATTTGTCTTTCTCACAAAAGAATTTCATGAAATTCATATACTTTGCAAAGAACGTGATTTTCTTTCACAATATACATTCTACAGTGAAAATGAACACTGTTCTCACTTCTTACAATACTTTGACATATAGCAAACAATGGTTTCTATTTTCAGAGAAAAACATTTGTCTTACTCACAAAAGAATTTCGTGAAACTCATATAATTTCCAAAGAATGTGATT
>NW_004949314.1:0-415 GCF_000317375.1 Microtus ochrogaster | reverse complement strand
TTCTACAGTGAAAATGAACACTGTTCTCACTTCTTACAATACATTGACATATAGCAAACAACAGCTTTTTTTTTTCAGAGAAACACAGGTGCGTTTCTCACATAAGTATTTCATGAAATTCATACACTTTCCAAAGAACATGATTATCTTTCACAGTATAGATTCTACAGTGAAAATGAACACTCTTCTCATTTCTAACAATACTTTGACATATAGAAAACAACTGTTTCTTTTATCAGAGAAACACATGTGCATTTCTCACAAAAGCATTTCATGAATTTCATACACTTCCAAAAGAATGTGACTATCTTTAAAATTAATGCTTATACAATGAAAATGAACACTGTTCTCACTTCTGACAATAGTTTGACATATCTCAAACAATAGCTTCTCTTCTCAGAGAAACCCATCTGCG
>NW_004949313.1:123512-124370 GCF_000317375.1 Microtus ochrogaster | reverse complement strand
CCAACTTGTAGTACAGAAAACAGTTGTAATCATGGCATGAAGTACTAAGCCAATGCTGTTTAAATTTCCAGATGTATTAATCATTCATTATATAGAGGCTGTTCTCTTCTCTTGATCATCTGATTAATGCTTAAACGAATGTTCAATTTTTATAGTAAATGACTTAAAGAAAAATTTATAATTTTGAGCTATATTACTGGGTATAATCTTGTTTAGTTATCACTAGTGGGTATTTGATTCTGTTCTTTACATTGCTTTCAAGACACTCTTGGTTAAATTCTATAAAATGTAGTACCTGAAGCAGAGCAGCTTTTTAGTTTCTTAACTAATATGGCTGTGGAGGTGAAGCTCATGGAAATAATATCTTACTGAAAAAGAGCCTACAAAGACTATTTTTCCACTACATAAAATGCAGGTAAATTGTCCTACCCTGTTAATAATTGGCAGTCCAATTATCATGTTTCTTGAGATCTACAATAAGGATCATCTTTTTAAGATTTATAAAAAATGATCCATGGTTATTGCATTAAGTTAACTCTTCAAATCAGATAGAGAATTTTTAAAAATGCTTTTATACATGACTTTGTAAAAAGGACAAAGAATATGTTCATACACAAGTTACATTTATTCCTCAAAATGACTGTATAACTCTGAGTTATACAGCCCAAATCAACATTTCTACAATTTCAGCACCCACTCATAAAATGATGTTAGAAATGAGATAAATTTCTAAAATTCATAATGAAAAAATGTCAATAAAATTATAGGCTATTTAGATTGTTCAGAAACAAGACAAGGCAGAAACTGTCTACACAAATTTTGATTAGGGGCCAATGCTGGATTCCCAACTGCTCTGCC
>NW_004949313.1:122070-122517 GCF_000317375.1 Microtus ochrogaster | reverse complement strand
ACAAAGAATTGAATGGATTCTTCCCCATTTAGTAAATCTATTTCTGGAGCTCTTACATTTTATACTGATGCTGGTTGTACAGCATGAAAAAAGTAGAGTATTCCAAAGTTTATATGCTTCAGTCAAAAAATCAGAATCATATGCTTTTCTAAAGATTTTATCAGATTTTGATGGGTCAGTCTCTTAATATAATTCCTGATTTTCAATATTCTAGATTAGTTGTATTTTATATAACAACTGTTCAACTTGTTTATGATTATTAAGAATTTATTCTGTTTGTCATACAATTACATATCAGGATGGTAATTATCCATTTTTATCATTCCCATTGTTTTATACAGGATTGACTGGCCCATAAGCAAAAGGAAATGAAGAAATTGATAAAATATTAATAGAAATTATTTTATAATCCTCAGAATTTTATAAACCATTATGTTACTAGTAAAG
>NW_004949313.1:117018-119430 GCF_000317375.1 Microtus ochrogaster | reverse complement strand
ACTCAAGAACCACCACCATGTCGTGAATAGTAAATGGTGAGACTAGAGCTATAGAAGTTGTTTCAGGGGTTCAATAATTATGCAGAGAACCCAAGTACACGAATTGTCCCCCAAAGGTGTGTATTTATATCTCTGATAACCTGATCCTTCAGAAATATTCAGCAAAAGGAGAAAATGATGCCCATGAGTTGGATACAAAGAGAATTTTATTTAGTTCATACAGATGATGTCCTAGAAGCTGGAAACCCCCTCGAGATTTTCTTCAAATAAATACAGAAGTGAATTCCTGGAACCTGCCCTAGGTAAGAAATAAGCTTCTTTTACTGCTCACAAAGTCTGAGCTCCTGAATATCAAGATTAAATGGGTTGGAGATCTTTGCATTTCACCAAAGGCAAACTTGAGGATCAATAATCTGACATCAGGGCCAGTGAGACAGCTCCGATGAGAAGGCACTAGCCACCAACCCTGACAACCTGAGATTCATCCCTAGGACTCAGATGGTGGAAAGAGAAAACTGACTCCCACAAATTGTCCCTTGACCTACAAATGCATGCTGTGGCGCATAGACACTCACCCCAAAATTAATAAGTATGGGGTAAGTTGACAATGGTTGCTGTGGAAATGGTTCTGTGGGATGAGCACACCATAAAAGCCAGAGTTTGAATCCCCAATATCTGCATAAATGACAAATCAGGGTAAAAGTTCTCCAGTATCACCACTCTCAGGAGGCCAAGACAAGGGATCCCTGGAGAAAGTTGACTAGCTAAACTAGTCACGTCTGTAGGGTTAAGCCAGCCTCTTTAGGGGGCGGGTTTTGTCTCGGGCGATTGTTGACTTATAAATCGAGTTCACAGAGGCTGTGCCCAGCCTTTTCTTTCCTACCTCCTGTGCTACGTGGGAACCTAGGTTCTATAAGATTACCATTAAAGTTGTAAATATTCCTTTATATCTGCATTGCAATTATTTACGCCGATACACAAGTAAGAGAGAACTGGGTTTGTGAGAGACCCTGCCTTACAGTATAAAGTAAAGAGCAATCAAGAAGACATCCAGTACCAACCTCTGGCCTATACATACAGACGTATATCCATGCATAGGCACCTGCACACATATGGGCGCTCATGCACATGTAAGTACAGGCACACACACTATAAACACACACACACACACACACACACACACATTTGATAGTTTTAATTTGGCAAAAGAGCCCTAAAAAAATCACTGAACATTCTCTATTATTATGAGAATACACAGTATGAGGGCCTGAAATCATCCTATCATTTCCTATCAAGGAGCATTTAACAAAACTAAACCATTTTTGTCCATCAGGAATCAACACTTACCTCGTAGTAATTCATCAGAGTTCCTAAAAATGGCAGAGGTTTGGGTCCAGGAATTCCCTGTTTCTTAAAAACATCATCTTTACGGGTCCCGTATCTATAGAGAGAAACAGAAGGTCTTGTGACCACACATACAGCAGAGAGGAGATAAAAATGACCAAAGCCAAATCATGAAACATACCAACAACATGGCTGTCCACTCAATTCCTGGAGCTTAGGGGCGGGGTGAAGGGTCCAGTGTGCATGGCAGCCCATGGTTTGTATACGCTCCTACTAAGTTCTAGTGGCACTAGGTGTAACCTGAAAGTCACTCAGGTCATACCAAGAGTAAATCTTATCAGAAACCCCCTTTACCTCAGCAAGAGGGAGTTGAAAGTGTGTATGTGTGCCCAGCAGATCTGCATAACATAAACATGAACTTTAATAGTTAGTGTCACTAGGGCTTTAGTACAGTGGTAGAGTGCTTGACTAGCACATATAGGCTCTGGTTTGAGACCTCTTTTTGCCAAAAATAAAAATGCAAAATGAACACAATTATTTTATCTCAGGCCTTCAAGATGACTGCACATGTAAAAGGATTGACTTCCAAGTTTGACAACCTTAGTCTGACCCACAGGATCCCCATATGAGGAAAGAAAAGACTCCTCAAAGTTCTTGTAACACACACACACACACACACACACACACACACACACACACACACACAAAGACACAGACACAGACACACACAAAGACACAGACACAGACACACACACACACACCTGTCTCATGTGCTTCCTCTATTCCCATTAAATAAAAACATGCAATTTCAAAGTTTTTTTACAAGAGTTAATTTTAACTTCTGTTATCACATTTTATAATTGTATTCTGGTCCCTGTGGAAGGCATTAGGTCCCCTGGGATAGTAGTTCCAGATGATGTGAGCCACATGTGGATAGTAGGATTCTAGCCTGGGTCAAATAGAAGAGCAATCAGTGCTCTTAACCACTGAGCAATCTCTCCAGCCAATGCTTTCCTTGTCACTTTTGACCTTGCACTCAGTTCTGAATACAACCCTAACCCAAGCACA
>NW_004949313.1:114740-115607 GCF_000317375.1 Microtus ochrogaster | reverse complement strand
ACTTCCTGCTGAACTGTTTGTAATGATTGTTCTGTCTCTTTAAGAGACAAGCCAAGACTACTCCCTTCCTGCTTTCAGCCTCAGAGACCCACTTTCTCTTGTTCCTGTCCCCTCTCTTGGGGGGGCAGCCTCTCTCTCTCTCCCCTCTCACTTTTCCTTCCCCTCCATAATCCACCTAATAAATGTCTAACTTTACTCTGTATGGTATGTTTATCTGTCTCTCTCGCCTAACTACCGCAGTCACATGCAGACCTGCCACATGGTCTCTCGTGCCATCCCTGCTTGGGACTGTCTGCTTTAGGGACCCCAGCAGCTTTCAGGAAACCCATCTGCATGATGTGCCTATCTGTCTGCCCCTTGCCCACCTGCCAGCCACTGGGGATGTCCAGGGGACCAGCCACCTTTGTTTGTTGGCCTGCCGCTGGTCTCGACCCTGCAGCAAGCTGCCAGGACCCGCAACACATCCATAATACTGTTGACACCTAACAGGTCCTGGGTGAGAGGGAGGCATTGTATGCATTTGTGTGTTAGCCCACTGGTGAGTGGTGAGTACACAGCCTCTAATGGACAGTTCTAAACCCATGGTCACACAGATGGCACTAGTTAATGCCTGTAGGACACATAAGGAATCATGAATATGGGAAAGAGATTTTTAGGGAGGAAGTAAGATTGACAAGGTTGGGAGGAAAATAAGTGAGAGTGGAGAAAATTATTCAGAATTCATTATATACAGGTTGTCAGACAACAAAATTTATTAAGTAAAAATAAGTGCAGGACTCTGGGTTGGGGATGTAGCTCAGTTGAGTGGGTTCCTGCCTAGTACTCAGAAAGCCCTAGGCTGGATCACCAACACCACCGAACATGGCC
>NW_004949313.1:112861-113400 GCF_000317375.1 Microtus ochrogaster | reverse complement strand
AGCCCTGTTGAAAAAAAAGTACATGGTCCTTTAATAAGGAAATCAGTAGAGAGAGACTCCAGATTTTTAAGTATACAGTATTATATGTAGTATATACAGTATTTTTACATATATTTACATGTATATTTTAGCATGCACTATTTTATCTACATGTTCTCTATATAATTTCATTCTGTGGATGTAAACAAACAAATGCTGCTGGGGATGTAGCTCAGTAGAGCATATGAGTAGCATGCATGATGTCCTAGATTCAATCCCCTTTAGCAGGGGAAAAATCCAAATCCACTAAGTTGAGGCAGCATTGGTAAAACTTTGGGTGGGTGAGATGGCTTAGCTGGTAAAGGTGCTTGCTGCCAAATCCTGATGACCTGAGGTTGTCCCTGTGGGAATAGAGAATCAACTCCAGCAGGATGTCTTCTGAACTCCCCGTCCTGCATGCCATGGCACAGTCAGAAACACAAAGAAAAAACAAATAATATAAGAAATTAAAATAACGTCAAAACCATGTACTCTGTTATTTTCCCTGAAGAGAAAAACCA
>NW_004949313.1:107279-107806 GCF_000317375.1 Microtus ochrogaster | reverse complement strand
AAAGATATTGTCCAGGTCACACTGTCCTATGGGTACATCTTGGGAGCTTGTCATTTTAATTAATGTAATAGAGTTCAAACAGTTTTGGGAAGCATAATTCCCCAGAGAGATGATCCTGTGCTGTATGACTAAACTAAGTTTGAGTCTGAGCCCTCCAGCAAGCAACATTCCTCTCTGGCTTCTCCTGAAGTTCCTGCTTGAGTTCCTGCCCTGACTTTCTTCAGTGATGGTCAGTAGCCTATAAGCATTAATAAAAATTGTTTCTTCACACAGCCCAGCCTGTCTGGGCACTGGGTCGGAATCATCAGGGCACCCAAGCGGGCAGGAGTTCCTTTGTTCCTATAGCCTGCCTGCACCAAGCAAGGTAGGTTCTTTGTTTATGAGCTAAGCATCCAGCAAGGAGACCCGATCTTTCGGCGTCAGGGGTGCCGACATTGGGGTGAGTGTCTGACCCCGTGGCTGCAGCCCGGGACAGGGAACTCAGAATTTCCTCAACCCCCTATCCTTCCTGGGCTCTCCGCAGGGCC
>NW_004949313.1:76601-78293 GCF_000317375.1 Microtus ochrogaster | reverse complement strand
GTATTATTTGTAATAGCCAGAACCTGGAAACAACCTAGATGCCCTTCAATGGAAGAATGGATGAAGAAAGTGTGGAATATATACACATTAGAGTACTATGCTGCGGTAAAAAACAATGACTTCTCGAATTTTGCATGCAAATGGATGGAAATTGAAAACACTATCCTGAGTGATGTAACCAAGACCCACAAATATGAACATGGGATGTACTCACTCATAATTGGTTTCTAGCCATAAATAAGGGTCACGGAGTCTAGAATCGGTGAACCTAGAGAAGCTAAATAAGAAGGTGAACCCAAGGAAAAACATGTAGTTATCCTTTTGGCTATGGGAAGTAGAGAAAATTGCCAGGGAGAAAAGTGGGGTCTTGGGGGTGGGGTGGGATGGGGGTAAGGGGAGATGGGTAGAGAAAAGGGAGAAGGGGAGGATGTGGGGAACTTGGGGAAACAGGTTGATTGGGATAAAGGAAGGTTGGATAGGGGAGCATGGAAGCACAATTCTTAGTTAAGGGAGCCACCCCAGGTTTGGCAAGAGACTTGAACCTAGAGTGGCTCCCAGGAGCCCAAGGCGATGTCCCCAGTTGTTTCCTTGGGCAGCTGAGGATAGGGAACCTGAAATTTCCCCATCCTATAACAATACTGATGAATATCTTGCATATCACCATAGATTCTTCATCTGGTTATGGATGAAGATAGAGACAGGGACCCACACTGGAGCACTGGACTGAGCACCCAATGTCCAATGAGGAGCAGAAGGAGGGTGAACATGAGCAAGGAAGTCAGGATCACGAGAGGTGCCCCCACCCACTGAGACAGTGGTGATGATCTATTGGGAGCTCACCAAGTCCAGCTGGACTGTGACTGAAAAAGCATGGGATAAAACCGGACTCTCTGAACACGTTGAACAATCAGTTCTGATGAGAAGCCAAGGACAATGGCACGGGGTTTTGATCCTTCTTCATGTTCTGGCTTTGTGGGAGCCTAGCCAGTATGGATGTTCACCTTCCTAGATATGGACAGAGGGGGGAGGACCTTGGACTTACTACAGGGCAGGGAACCCTGACTGCTCTTTGGGCTGGAGAGGGAGGGGGAGAGGAGTAGAAGGAGGGGGAGAAGGGTGGGAGGAGGGGGAGCGAAATTGTAGGCTGGGAGGAGGCAGAAACTGTTTTTTCCTTTTTTTTCAATAAAATAATAAAAAGAAGTTATCACAGAGTTTTTATAAGGTAACCTACAGAATATACCTCCAGAATGGCAATTTACATGATATTCAGGAGCATTTCAAGGAGGAGATGTTATCTTTGAAAGGAAACATTAAGACCTTGGAACCGCAGGTGCAGAATAAGGACCATAAATTTGATACCATAGGGAAATCATGGAAACATTTGCAGGACAGGAGATTCAGGCTTTATGAGAGATTATGATTAAGAGATTTGAAATGATTGAGGAAATTATTGGAGCTGATGTTTGGGGTGAGAAGACACAAGGGTAGGAAAAACTATCACCACCAGCTGTCAGAACTGGTCTACCCAGGGTTTTAGTGACATACCCTGTAATTTACTCTGACAAAGCATCAACTTCTAAAGGTCCAAAGGGAGCCAAAGATGGTAGATAGATGCTGATAGGGATGAATGACCTGAAGGAAATTAAGTGCGCCATTGTTACTTTTACTTAATAAATTTTGTTGTCTGACAAC
>NW_004949313.1:69470-76132 GCF_000317375.1 Microtus ochrogaster | reverse complement strand
TAGAAGCTTCCCGGTAAGTGCACCCAGCTGTGCTACACAGATTATAAGAAATGGGCTAGTCCAGGTGCGAGAGTTAGCCTAGAAAAGGCTAGATAGAAATGGCCAAGCAGTGATTAAATGAATACAGTGTCCGTGTAATTATTTCGGGTAAAGCTAGCCGGAGGCGGCCGGGGTGCGGCCGGGGTAATGGGGACGCAGCCCCGCTGCTCCTATTACAACACTGTTAGGTGGCAACAGTATTATGGATTTGCTGCGGGTCCCTGCAGCTTGCTGCAGGGTCAAGACCAGGGGCAGGTCAACAAACAAAGGTGGCTGGTCCCCTGAACATCCCCAGTGGCTGGCTAGCCATGTGGGTGGCAGGTGGGCAAGGGGCAGACAGATAGGCACACCATGCCGATGAGTTTCCTACAAGCTACTGGGGTCCCAAGAGCAGCCAGTCCCAAGCAGGGATGGCACGAGAGACCACATGGCAGGTCTCCATGTGATTGCAGCAGTTGGGCGAGAGAGACACATAAACATACCATACAGAGTAAAGTTAGACATTTATTAGGTGGATTATGGAGGAGAAGGGAAAAGGGGAGGGGGGAGAGAGAGAGAGGCTGCCTCGCCAAGAGAGGGGAGAGGAACAAGAGAAAGTGGGGCTCTGAGGCTGAAAGCAGGAAGGGAGTAGTCTTGGCTTGTCTCTTAAAGAGACAGAACAATCATTACAAACAGTTCAGCAGGAAGTGGTAAAGTCTGTCTCATCTCATAATGACCACTAGCATGGAGCAGCAGGTAATGAATTTTGGTATATTGAAGGAGTTGAAGAATTTGGTTTTGTTGGTGGTTTTTGTTCCCCGAGACAGTGTCTCATCTGCCCCAGGCTGGTCTCAAACTCCTTATGTAGCTTTGAACTTCCTCTTTGAACATGTGATCCCCCTGCCTCTACTTCCTCAGTTCTGGGATTACAGAAGTGCACCACCAATTATGTGGTGCTGAGGATGGAGTCAGGGCTTTGTGACTGCTGAGATGCCACTCTCCCAGCTGATTATTACCACGACTCCTGGATTTTCCTTTTCTCAAAGAAACAAACATCAGTGGTCTCAAATAAAAATAAAAAATTTAAGCAATGCATCAGCTTTAAGCAATCCATCAGAATATGAATACACGCATATTCATACACTGCATGATTTATCCATTCACATAGTAATTTTCAATGTTTTAAATGTGGTTCTTTGTGGTTATACAAGCCACACAGCCAGTGAGGTTTAGAACATTCTCATCACTCAAAAAAGGGTCCCCTAACGTTTACTAGAAACTAATCAAAGACATTTTACACATAATTGGAAAGTGTTCAACCCAGCGTCTCTCCCAACTTAAGTTGACAGGTCTGAATGACCACTCTATTACATATTGGGTGACTGTTACTCAGAATATTCTCACAATCTAGTAAGGGTGCTGTAAGGGAAGACCCTCAGTGCTGGGTTGGAGGGAAGGAGATGCATGTGAAGGAGACATACCTCAGGAGACGTGGTTTTATTTCTTAGGGGCACAGGTGAGGACAGATTCAAAGAGACTATTTTTTTTCTAAGTTGAGTTCTGAAAAATAATGAAGTATCTTACAGGGAAGGAGAAAGACATTCTGTAAAGATCTGTATACAGATAGAATAATTTTGACTTTATTTAATGTGTTTTTGACATAAGCCATCCTTGGTGAAAGGGGATTTCATGTCAATAAATTTGCTTGAACTTTTGATTAAAAAAATCATCTTTGGTGTTCCTGAAATGACAACACTTTGTATTGTCTATACACAGAATGTTAACTCAAAGAAGGTCAAAAAAGGCTGTGATGAACTTCATGATCAATCCAGGATACCAACGTCCCGGCCATGCACACCCCAGGACACCATCTTCCCAGAGTATAAACTTTCCAGGCTGGGCACACTTCAGCACCATTAGTGGAAGAGAAGCCTTGCAAAGGGTAGCACACAGCTGGAGGGAGAACACAGAGGGCACATTGCTGACAGACAAGCAACAATGGAGCTGACTTCAATTCTCTCCCTGGAAACCTGGGTCCTCCTGGTAATCAGCCTGGTGCTCCTATACCTGTGAGTAACCTCCAATGTTCCTCTTCTACCGTGTCCTCTGTTTGGGGTTGTATTCAGACCTGTATTCTGGTATTGAGTGCAAGGTCAAAAGTGACAAGGAAAGCATTGGCTGGAGAGATGGCTCAGTGGTTAAGAGCACTGATTTCTCTTCTATTTGACCCAGGCTAGAATCCTGCTATCCACATGGCTTACATCATCTGTAACTACAGTCCCAGGGGACCTAATGCCTTCCACAAGCACCAGAATACAATTATAAAATGTGATAATAGAAGTTAAAATTAACTCTTGTAAAAACACTTTGAAATCACATGCTTTTAATTATTAAGAATAGAGGCAGCCCATGAGACATGTTTGTGTGTGTGTGTGTTTCTGTGTGTGTCTGTGTGTGTGTTTGTGTTATAAGAAAACTTTGAGGAGTCTTTTCTTTCCCATTATTTGGATCCTTAGGGTCAAAATAAGGTTGCCAACTTTGGCAGCCAGTGCCTTTACCTGTGCAGTCATCTTGAAGGCCTGAGATAAAATAATTGTGTTCATTTTGCATTTTTATTTTTGGCAGAAAGAGGTCTCAAACCAGAGCCTATATGTGCTAGTCAAGCACTCTACTACTGTACTAAAGCCCTAGTAACACTAACTATTAAAGTTCATGTTTATGTTATGCAGATCTGCTGGGCACACATACACACTTTCAACTCCCTCTTGCTGAGGTGAAGGGGGTTTCTGATAAGATTTACCCTTGGTATGACCTGAGTGACTTTCAGGTTACACCTAGAGCCACCAGAACTCAGTAGGACCGTATACAAACCATGGGCTGCCATGCACACTGGACCCCTCACCCCGCCCCTAAGCTCTGGGAACTGGAGGGACAGCCATGTTGTTGGTATGTTTCATGATTTGGCTTTGGTCGTGTTTATCTCCTCTCTGCTGCATGTGTGGATCACAAGACTTTCTGTTTCTCTCTGTAGATATGGGACCAGTAACCATGTTTTTAAGAAACAGGGAATTCCTGGACCCAAACCTCTGCCATTTTTAGGAACTCTGATGAATTACTACGATGTAAGTGTTGATTCCTGATGGACAAAAATGGTTTAGTTCTGTTAAATGCTCCTTGATAGGAAATGATAGGATGATTTTAGGCCCTCATACTGTGTATTCTCATGATACTAGAGAATGTTCAGTGATTCTTTAGGGCTGTATTTCCAACTTAAGACTATCAAATATTTGTGTGTGTGTTTATAGTGTGTATGCCTGTATTTACATATGCATGAGTGCCCATATGTGTGCAGGTCCCTTTGCATGGATATGTGTGCATGTAGAGGCCAGTGGTTGGCACTGGATGTCTTCTTGATTGCTCTTCACTTTATACTTTAAGGCAGGGTCTCTCACAAACCCAGTTCTCTGTAACTTGACTAGTTTAGTGGCCAGCTTGCTCCAGGGATCCCTTGTCTTGGCCTCTTGCAAGTGGGGATACTGGAGGACTTTAAACCTGGTTGTCATTTATGCAGATATCAGGGATTCAAACTCTGGCTTTTATGTTGTGCTCTTCCCACTGAACCATTTCCACAGCCCCCATTGTCAACTTTCCCCATACACATTAATTTTAGGATGAGTGTCTATGCACCACAGCATGCATTTGTAGGTCAAAGGACAATTTGTGGGAGTCAGTTTTCTCTTTCCACCATCTGAGTCCTAGGGATGAATCTGAGGTTGTCAGGATTGGTGGCTAGTTCTTTCCCATTGGAACTATCTCACTGGCCCTCATGTCAGATTATTGAGCCTCAAGTTTGCCTTTGGTGAAATGCAAAGATCTCCAACCCATTTAATCTTGATATTCAGGAGCTCAGACTTTGTGAACAGTAAAAGAAGTTTATTTCTTACCTAGGGCAGGTTCCAGGAAGGCACTTCTGTATTTATTTGAAGAAAATCTTGAGGGGGTTTCCAACTTCTAGGACATCAACCTGTATGAACTAAATAAAATTCTCTTTGTATCCAACTCATGGGCATCATTTTCTCCTTTTGCTGAATATTTCTGAAGCATCAGTTTATCAGAGACATAAATACACACCTTTGGGGGACAATTCGTGTACTTGGGTTCTCTGCGTAATTATTGAACCCCTGAAACACCTTCTATAGCTCTAGTCTCACCATTTACTATTCACGACATAGTGGTGGTTCTTGAGTTTAGCATATTTTGCTTTTGTCTCTTTCTGTAAGAACTAGGGTCCAGGTTAGTGATTGTTTCTGTTAGAAAGAAGATTTTATATATATCCATGTGGGTTTATGCACATAAGTGCAGTACATACAGAAGCCAAAAGAGGGCATAGGATTCCCTGGTGTCAGAGAAACAGATGGTTGTGAGGTGTTGGGTGTGAGTTCTGTGGACAGAACTTGTACCCTCGGGAAGATTGGCAAGTGCTCATAACTGCGGCGTCACGTCTCGAGCCCTAAAGACAGGCTTTCTCTTCTGTTTCGGTTTTTGGTGCTGAGAATGGTATGTAGGGATTTAGACATGCCAGCAAGTGATTTAACATGGATGTGAACCTACCTTCTCTTCCTTTAAAGGCAGCAGCCTGTGAAAGAGTGTGAGCAGCAAGTGTGTAACCTGAGACAGGATGATGGCTGTCAGTTACCTCACATACTGGACTGCACAATGTATTCTGGATTTTCATTTAAAGATATTAAAGGCAAAACCACTGGGAAAAGGAAGATTCAACAAAACAACTGAAGTTAGAAACTTCAGCAATAAGCATGTCATTTGCCACATTTAAGTCTATGTGGATCATTTGTGATGAACCTGTTTTGCCACCTGGCCTATGGTCAGTCCACTGCATACATTCCCAAGCTCACGTTTAGAGGGCAAGAGGCGAAGATCACACTGCCGTCAGCTCAGATTTTTTTGTAGACGTTCTATGTTTTGATTGCAAATTCTGCAAAAACAATTTCATTAATCTTATTAAGATTATTGTTATTATTTTGTGTGTATCTGCTGCTGTGTACATGTGTATGACTATGACTGTTCATGCAGAGTCCAGGAAGGGACCAGGTGTCCTGCATTGTCACTCTGCCTTCTCCACTGAGTCATCTTGGTGGTGCCACTAAAATTTACTGAAGCACTTTCTCTGTCAGAAACAGTAAACTTCATTTCATGGGATTTAAGGGTTTTGTTTCCTGGCTACAGAACGGTTGGCACATACAGGACAATAATGGATGTCATGCTATATTTCATTCCAGGGTGTATGGAAATTTGATGCTATGTGCTATAAAAAATATGGAAAAATGTGGGGGTGAGTATTCTGGAAAGTCCCATGGAGTTGACTCTTTTTAGGGGGATGTACTCTGCTTGTGCAGGACAACGGCAGCCCAGAATTGTAGTAATGGCCCCACTGTTGTAAAGGTGATGCCATGTGTCATGAAGTGCCATGATTCACAGGACTAATTATTTTGAGAACATTGTATATTGTGGCTTTTTGAAAGGCTTTGATGTTCCATGGACTCTGGACTTTGTGTTTTTGTTATTTTATTTTGTTAAGTTTTGAGACAGGGTTCTCTGTGTAACAGTCCTGGCTGTCCTGGAAGTCACTCTGTAGACCAAACTGATCTCAAACTCACAGAGATCCACCTGCCTCTGGCTCCTGAATTCTGGAATTACAGGCATGTACCATCACCATCTGCTGCCAAGACTTTTGATAGAAGTGTATATCATTGTGTACTGTGTTGTTGAACTGACTTTGGAGATTCAATGTATTTAAAATCCAAAATGAGGCGGGAAGTAGTGGCATACGCCTTTAATCCCAGCACTCGGGAGGCAGAGGCAGAGGCAGGCAGATCTCTGTGAGTTCGAGGCCAGCCTGCTCTACAAGGACAAAAAGAATTACAACTTGTCTCAAAGCATCTATTTCATTGACTTCCTTGGTATCTATTTTATTTTGCTAAGTCCAAAGTTCTTCAGCATGTTTATGCCACACTTTAACAATTCAGCAATCTGAATTATCTCATGCTAGTCCAGGCATGACAACAGCTATAGTCAATACAATAATTTCCATACCACAGCAACCATCAATCCAATCATCCTATGAGTTCTTCTTAATATTCTTTCAGAGAGTTTCTGGACTGGAATCATCATAGGTGTCTTGCAATGGTGTCAGCAACTCACTGGCATCTAAACCATTGGCCTTGCTCTAAAAATAAAGACTTTCAGAAGTGGCATCTAAATGACATCTCTTTTAAAGTGTGATTAGAGCTTCCAACAATTGTTTGTCCAGGTTTATGTGCGTATTGTGTTTACCTATAATGACACAAATGTTTTATTTTACTGAAAATGTAAGCAGGTGCTTATGTTTAATTTGCCTTGATTTGTATCAGCGTGAATAAATTCAGGCAAATATTAAAGAATATATACACTTTTAATGATTAAATAAAACTTACAGGACCGAAGTTCCCGCGTAGCACAGGAGGTAGGAAAGAAAAGAGGAGCGCACAGCCTCCGCGAGCTCAATCTATCAGTCAACAACTGCCCCAGGCAAACCCGCCCTAAAGGAGCTGGCTTAACCCTACATCTCCCCCTTTTGTCTAAATAAG
>NW_004949313.1:37464-38777 GCF_000317375.1 Microtus ochrogaster | reverse complement strand
AGAGAGAGAGAGAGAGAGAGAGTAGACAGAGCATGTAAGAGCATGTAGCAGCCACCAAAAACAGACACCTCCTCTGGAGTCCACTGAAACTTTGCTGGTATGCCAAAACCTTGTGATGGTGCACAGATTAATGGAGACAGGTTAGTTTAGGATATAAGAGCTAGCTAAAAATATGAGTGAGCTTTTGGACAAACATTGCCTGTCAGGGTGTTTGAAAAATGAATAAGCAGCCTCCCCCAACAATAGAATAAAATGACAATGCCTTGGGAAAGTGACTTGTGAGAAAGAACGGGGTTTGGCAAGGTGGGAGGGCGATGAAATGGGGTGGAGAGCACCCAAAGCTATATATGCATAAAATTGATAAAGAGCAAACCTAATGAAAAACAAACAGTTGTACAATCATTTTAAAAAGACAAAATTAATTTCACTATTTCTTGGACATACATTCAGAGAAAGAATTTAAGTATTTTGGTTGAATTTATCATTGAGTTTTTTGATAGCTAATGGTATGTAATTAATTGATATACATAACTACATATAAATGTAGGTCTATAACTTTCATAATTCCAGCTGAAATAAAAAAATCATTTGCAAATTCAAAAAAAAATCATTGTTCCTGCATTACCAAGTAACCTCTTTTTAACATATTGAACATCTAAACATATGTTTTCCACGGTAGATGCAGCTTTTTATATGCCTTCTGGAAATGCAGGAGAGTTCCAAGTTCTCCATGTCCCACCCAACACTTGGCTCTCCTGTGACTTTAATCATTGCTGCTTAGTGGATATGCTTGCAGGCTGGACCTGTGGTTTTGATTAGAATTTCCCTAGTCCTAATGCAATTAAAAACCTAAGCTACATGTGCTAATGTCTGCTTTTAGATCATCTCTCTTATATAGCTGAATTGTTTTAACATTTTTAAAAGATTTACTTATTTTTATTTTATGTGTAATGGTGTTTTACCTGCATATATGTATACCACATGAATTAAAGGCCAGCCCAGGCCATAAAAGGGCATTGAATCTCCTGGAATTGAAGTTATGCATGCTTAAGAGAAGCTACATGACTGTTGGGAATCAAATCCTGGTCCTTTGCAAGTAAAACCAGTTCTAACTGTTGAGCAATCTCTCAAGGTCCTGTAGTAATTTTTTGGTGTGTGTATGTGCTGTGTACAGTTAGCAGTTGCCTCATTTGGGGTTTTAATATTTTCTCTGTCAATTACTTTTCCATACACAGCTCTTGTGTCCTTTTCCCTACATTCCATCCTCAACACCAAGTATCATCCTCTCCTTGTCTCCTTGAGCATTATCCCAT
>NW_004949313.1:36127-36626 GCF_000317375.1 Microtus ochrogaster | reverse complement strand
ATTTTCCAGTTTCCTTCTGGATTTCTTGAACTGTTGGTTATTCAATAAGATTATTATGTGATAATAATATTTACATAATTAATTTGTACATAATTCCCATTTTCCAAATATCCTTTCTGGTGCTAATTTTGTTTTTTATCATGCCAAATGAAAAACAAATGCTACCTTGGCTGTACTTTCTTTACTACTTATCAGCTAATAAGAAATCTACCTATTTTTCTACTTGTTTGTTTATTTATTGCTTAAAAAGAAATTTACTGATTTATTTGTCTATGTTTGTGGACATGTACTTTGGTGTTTATATGGCATGTGTTGATTCTCTACATCCACAGTATGGGATGCAGGGATCAAACTCCGGTTGTTAGGCTATTCTGTAAGTCCCTTTAGCTGTTGAACCATGTCAATGGCCCTGTCTGTATTTTGGATCCATACAAACTACAGGAGCAGAGATAAATCCAAGAGTCAGAATTGTTCCTTTCACTGCTCCTCAATGCAGAAG
>NW_004949313.1:32690-34622 GCF_000317375.1 Microtus ochrogaster | reverse complement strand
ACCTTCTATTTTTGCAACTTCTCTTTCTGTTTCCAGCACCAAGTGGATTTTCTTCAGCTGATGATGAACACTCAAAATAATTCCAAAGACAAAGAGTCTCATAAATGTAACCAAGGACTCCCTAGTCTACAAACAAGAAAGCTCTCAGGGAGTGGTCACATCACTCAGAAAATAAGGGGGAGGGTTTTCTAGCAGAATACCTCTGTCAGGTTACTGAAAGAAGGACATGGTTATTATCTACATGGAATTGTCCAGAAGCACATGGGCACAAATTCGTTCTAAACAGGAAGGGTAGTCATGATGGGAGTCTTCAGTGGCCTCTGTGTGTCACCTAGCTCTACACAGGTGCTATTTCAGTCTTTCACAGCACACTGTCTGGGAACATGACCCAGACATCTAAATTTTTTTTTTTCGAGACAGGGTTTCTCTGTGACTTTGGAGACTGTCCTGGAACTTGCTCTGTAGACCAGGCTGGTCTCGAAATCATAGAGATCTGCCTGCCTCTGCCCCTCAAGTGCTGGGATTAAAGGCGTGCGCCACCATCGCCCGGCCAGACATCTAAATTTAAACATCCATTTAGGAGGCATGTACACAAATGGTACTTATGCTTTCTGGTAACCCCTGCTGTGCATGTGTTCTCTACCTTATTCTATAGTGATTATTTACTTCTCTTTGTATAAACACACTGGTTCTCTTTATTCTTCCATACTTAAAAATTACTTTTTATCTTCTTTGGATACTATATGCATGTGTGCACGAGTGTATACACATGTTTATCCCCTTATATCTCTGTGGATACCAGAGGAAGGCATGAAGTATCTTCTTTAATTACTCTCTGCCTTATTTCCTCCAGATGGAGACTCTTATTGAACCTGGAGCTAGGCTGGAAGCCAGAAGGTCTCTATGATCCACAGAGTTGAGGCCATACAGGATTTGACATAGGGACTGAAGGATTCAAACTGAGGTTCTTAGGGATGTGCAACAAGTACACATACCTATTGAGCCATCTCTCCAGCCTCCCATCTATGTTTATGTTTTAATTTAAAACTATTATTACTATCATGGTTGTTAATTTCCAGACTTTATTCTAGATGTGAACATCAGAAGTTAATGTAAAGGGAGTCTTCCTTTCTTACCTATTTACTTATTTCTAGTGCACACAATTGCTTATATATAGCAATATGATCTTCTAGGTCCCCAAATTTGCTTTTTAAAGTCATCATGTGTTTTGTTTGGAATTCTCTCCAGTTTATCCACTTTAAACACTTTCATGTGATCAACTAACTTCAAATTGGTCAATATGTCTTGCTTCTTTTCAGACCAGGTCTCATGTAGGCCAGGCTAGCCTCACATTCATAGTGTGCCTGAGAATGACCTTTTAACTTTTGTCTTACCGTGCCTAGTTTATACAGTACTGGGGATTGAGCCCATGGCTTTATTCATGCCAGGCTAGCTCTCCACTTACTGAGCTACATATGCTCTGACCTGTTTATTTTCGAGTTCTAAAATAGATATTAACTTTAAAAATACCCACTGATTGTGGGTTTATAGTCCAGTTTCAATGTCGTAGCAAGGACTTACACTAATTGGGAAAAAAAAACTTTATCAACAGCACAGTCACAGCACTCATGGCAAAAGGTTTACAACTGAGTATAACTCTAGCTATATGGACTCCAATGCCATGTTTTGCTCATCATGGGCTCTTATACACATGTTAGTACACACACATAAATAGATAATTAAAAATAAAATTAAAATTAAAACTCTTAGCCTCTACCAAAGGTAAAGAATTAAAATTAAAAGTGTTAACCTTCAACAAAGGACTGGAGTTCAGTTCCCAGCACCTACCTCTGAAAGCTCACAATGTTATAAATATCATCTTACACCTGTCAAAATGGCTAAAGTCAAAAACACCAATGATAGCCTTTGCTG
>NW_004949313.1:29980-31087 GCF_000317375.1 Microtus ochrogaster | reverse complement strand
GAGTTATGTGGTAGTGAGACACAATCGCTCCTGGCAACACCGATCTATTCCCGAGAGACTGTTGAGCACCCAAGACACTCCACGTGGAGCTTGTCTTCTTCTTGGCAAAACCAGCCTCTGGCAAGGAACTGCCCATACTTCAACTACTGACAAAATACATAGTATCTGGAAATACATAAACAGACTGTCAAATCTTGCTAAGACAGGGCAATATGGTTTTGAAAATTTTCTTCCCTTTAAAAATAATCTGTCAGTTATTCTAGGCCTTAGCTAAAGTTGTTTGCCTCAACACTGCAAATGTGACTTTGGGTGATTGCCCAGGTAGCCAGTTGTCTCTGTGATTCGTTGCATGTTTTGGAAGTTGTTTGATTGCACTTCCTAATTACTCAAATAACATTTTTCCTTTCTCAGAACTTCGATGGGGTAGAAAACTGTATAAATGTAGTTACTTTCCACTCATGACTTGTCCAAGTTATTTATTATATAAGACTTAAGCTAGTTAGAATAGGATATTTGCTCTTATTATATATAATTTTGTAGTAGGTTTGGAACTCTCTTACTTAAACAAAAGAGGGAGGTGCTGCAGGAGCTCCTTCTGCTCCTTTAGCCAACAGCCTTTAAGATACCAGCCTGCTATTGGGCGTGGTCTCTTTGGCTTGCAAAAGCAGTGGTAGCCATGTGCTCCCTCTCTTGCTTCAGACTCTGCTGCTGACTCGCAGACTCTTTTCCTGGTAATGCAGGGGGCTGTTGTCCAGGATGGTAATCTGTAAGTTTTCCCCTTTAAATAAATAACCTTTTTATTAATCATAATTCCAAACTGGTGTGGGATTGTTTTGTGACATTCTCCTTTATTTTGACAATGAGAAAGCTCAATGGATGTACTGAATCCTTAACCGTGTACCAAGTCCGTTGATTAATCCTCATCTTCATCTGTGTTTTATTCATGAAGTAAATTAAAGATTCCAATGTTCTTGGACACCACCTGAAGAGGAACACTGCAGAGTCCTTGAGGGAAAGTCATGCTCCAGTTATGAGCACATCCCGTGGAACAACCTTTAGAACAATGGGTTTTTCTGGTTTAAGAAGTGGTTTTCTGTGTAATTTCAA
>NW_004949313.1:24456-26655 GCF_000317375.1 Microtus ochrogaster | reverse complement strand
AGTAAATAACTCCTAGACCTGCACTTATGCAAGCAACCCCAATTAAAATCATGATTCACAAGACAACAGGATGACATGAATAGAGGAGGAAGACTTGATGGGGACAAGCAGGGATTCAACAAGTGTGCAAGGGAGAAGTGACAGGAGGCGAAAATGACAAAAATACCTTATATATACATGCAATTGTGAAAGAATAAAAAATATCCAAAATACTCTTTACATACATGCTATTGTCCAAGAATAAAAGCAAATGGGGGAATACATGTCTAAACTCCTAAAGTCTCTTCAAGATAATGCTGGGTTCCGTCTATCAAAAGCATGTGTCAGTTTGACTGAAGGAAAGCAGGTTCCTGTCTCACACTTAAGTTGGTCATTTGTTACTTGATGAAGGAGGATTAAAACACTGTATTTAAATTCTCATTTTTTCTTCCCATCTCTCTTCCCCTGTTTCTTTTCCCCTTTCTGTCATTCTCTTCACAGAATGCAAATGGATACTAAATCACATTTAGATCATCTATTCATAAGAGACACTGTATTATATACAGCCCAGCACAGTTCATAGTGGGTTCCAAATACTGGAATTCTAGTACCTTTCAGGGCGGAATTCTTCAGGCTCTGGCCAGTACTGTGGGTCACGGTGAAGAGAAAAAATTGGTATCATCACTACTGACCCCTTGGGAATAAACACACCACCCATTTCCATATCTTGTTTACAGACTCTCTCAAGTCTGTCAGAAACTGGGTATAATCTGAGGGTTTCACTCAGCACCATGTCTAGGTACTCCATCTCCATCACTTTATCATAGCTGGGAGGTGCCTGGGAAGAAAGAAAAAGGTTTGTTTTGAGATTTTAGCATACCTTTCAATTGATCTGTATTGTACTGTTGAGTTCTCAGTAGTCCAAAGTTGAGCTGAGCATTGTAAAGGTCATAGGCACTTATAATACATTTTAAAAGATTTTAAAATTGTTTTATTTTATGAGTGTAGCTGTTTTGCCTACATATGTGTATGTGTGCCACATAAGCACAATGTCCACAGAAGTCAGGAGATGGCATCAGATCCTCTGTGACTGACATTACATATAGTCGAGGGTTGCCATTTGGGTACTGGGAATCAAACCTAGATGAATTTTTTGAAGGAGCAGCCAACGCTCTTACCCTTTGAGCTAGCTATCCAGTCTCTTACAGAATGGTTAGAATAACTATCACTTGGGCTTTAAAGATATCTCAATTTATGAATTGTCTAGTATGCAATCCTGAGTTCAGATACATATCATTCATAAAGCCAGACATAGTGGCTAACATCTATAATCCCAGCAGGGTGGGGGAAGGGACAGAGACAGGGCATGCCTGGTGATCCTTTTCCAGACTGCCTAACCAATTTGATGATCTCCAGATTCAGTGAGAATACTTGTGTCAAAAACCATGGTGGAGAGTGATTTAGAAAAATACCCAATACAGGTCTATGATCTATGCATATACACTTCAGACGCACGCACACACACACACACACACACACACACACACACAGCATTTTTTGTGAAAAGAAGGTATGTCTTCTTCTCTTCTATTCGAAGTAGTATCCATTCACATTATTGGGCAGAGCCACATTGATCTCCTCCCGCAGTTTCTTCTGGATATCAGGCTGAGTGGCCAGTAAATACAGGGCAAAGGCAATGGTGTTGCTGGTAGTTTCGTAGCCACCAAAAATAAAAATAACTGACTGGGCCATGATTTCTGCATCAGACAGAACTGAAAGTAAGAAAACATTTCAGGAAAGTCAGGTCAGGGCATATCAAGACAGAAGAGATAAGGAGATAATCAAACAAGGCTCCTGTTTCGCTAGAGAGAAATATGGAGAAGTCCCTCAGTCACCCTGGGACCGTTATCACTTTGACATCTATGTGACAGCCAAAGAAGGAAAAGAATGGTTCAGTCAGGATGTCCCAAGGCTTATGTTATGTTCCTCCTCATCATCAGTGGGCAGTTTCAAGACATGTAGCATATTCTGTTTATAGGATTTATTTTTACTTTTATTTATATATATTTGTGTCTGTCTGGGAGTTTTGGTTGACTTTGAACTGAGTCTTTATTGTACTCTTGAGTTGTCAGTAGATGCAAAGTTGAACTTAGCATAACAAAGGATCTAGGCATTTACAACACATTTTACCTAAGTTCCCCCAATCCTCCCCTTCTGCCT
>NW_004949313.1:11963-14526 GCF_000317375.1 Microtus ochrogaster | reverse complement strand
GGGTGGGAGGAGGGGGAGGGAAATGGGAGGCTGGGAGGAGGTGGAAACTTGTTTTTAAATTTTTGAATAAAATTTTTTTATTTAAAAAAAAGAACTTGAAAATGAAACAGAAGGTCAGAGAATATGTATCTCAATAAGTGGAGAGATAGCCTGGCATGAATAATGCCATGGACTCAGTCCCCAGTACTGTATAAACTAGGCATGGTAGGACAGAAGTTAAAAGATCATTCTCAGGAACACCCTGAAAATGAGGCCATACTGGCATATATGAGACCTGGTCTGAAAAGGAGCAGGACATATAGACCAATTTGAAGTTAGTTAATCACATGAAAGTGTTTAAAGTGGATAAACTGGAGAGAATTCCAAACAAAACACATGATGACTTTAAAAAGCAAATTTGGGGACCTAGAAGATCATATTGCGATATATAAGCAATTGTGTGCACTAGAAATAAGGAAATAGGTAAGAATGGGAGACTCCCTTTACATTAACTTCTGATGTTCACATCTAGAATAAAGTCTGGAAATTAACAACCATGATAGTAATAATGCTTTTAAATTAAAACATAAACATAGATGGGAGGCTAGAGGTATGGTTCAATAGGTATGAGCACTTGTTGCACAAGCCTGAGAACCTCAGTTTGAATCCTCAGTCCCCATGTACAATGCCTGTATGGTAACACGTTCCTGTAGCCCTAGCTCTGTGGATCATAGAGACCTCTGGCTGCCAGCATAGCTCCAGGTTCAATAAGAGTTTCCATCTGGAGGAAATAAGGCAGAGAGTGATTGAGGAAGGACTTTGTGCCTTCCTCTGAAATCCACAGAGATATAGGGGTGTAATCATGAGTACACACTCATGTACACATGCATATAGTATCCAAAGAAGATAAAAAGTAATTTTTAAGTATGTGGAAGAATAAAGAGAACCAGTGTGCTTACACAAAGAAGCTTTCCCCAGATGCAATGTTTTTAACATACAAAGAGAAGTAAATAATCACTATAGATTAAGGTAGAGAACACATGCACAGCAGGGGCTCCCAGAAAGCATAAGCA
Organism: Microtus ochrogaster; assembly: GCF_000317375.1. Taxonomy (NCBI): domain Eukaryota; kingdom Metazoa; phylum Chordata; class Mammalia; order Rodentia; family Cricetidae; genus Microtus; species Microtus ochrogaster. Next base: position 13,474 of record NW_004949313.1, on the reverse strand, counting down.
CTAAATGTATATATGGCTTCTGAATGGATGTTTATATTTAGATGTCTGGGTCAAGTTCCCAGTCAGTGTTCTGGGAAAGACAGAAGCAGCACCTATGTAGAGCTAGGTGACACACAGAGGCCACTGAAGATTCCCATCATGACTACCCTTCCAGTTTAGAACGAATTTGTGCCCATGTGCTTCTAGACAATTCCATGTAGATAATAGCCATGTCCTTCTTTCAGTAACCTGACAGAGGTATTCTTCTGCTAGCCACAAATAGCTTAAAGTATCATGGGGATAATTCTAACCAAGGAAGTGAAAGATCTATTTGACAAGAACTTTAAGTCTTTGAAGAAAGAAATTGAAGAGGATACCAGAAAATGGAAGGATGTCCCAGGCTCTTGGATTGGGAGGATCAACATAGTAAAAATGGCAATTCTACCAAAAGCAATCTATAGATTCAATGTATTCCCCATCAAAATATAACACAATTCTTCACAGACCTTGAGAGAACAATAATCAACTTTATATGGAAAAACAAAAAAAAAGGATAACCAAAACAATCCTATACGATATAAGTACTTCTGGAGGCATTACCATCCTTGACTTCAAACTCTATCACAGAGATACCGTAATGAAAACAGCTTGGTATTGTCATAAAAACAAAGATGTTGACCAATGGAATCAAATCAAAGTCCCAGGTATCAATACACGAACCTATGAATACCTGATTTTCTACAAAGAAGCTAAAATTATGCAAAGGAAGAAAGAAAGCACCTTTAACAAATGGTGCTGGCATAACTGGATGAAAGAATGAAAATAGATCCATATCTATCACCATGCACAAAATTTAAGTCCAAATGGATTAAAGACGTCAATATAAATCTGACCACACTGAACCTGATAGAAGACAAGGTGGGAAGTAGTCTCCAACACATGGGCACAGGAGACCACTTCCTACATATAACCCCAGTAGCACAGACAATAAGAGCAACAATGAATAAATGGGACCTCCTGAAACTGAGAAGCTTCTGTAAAGCAAAGGACACTGTCATTAAGACAAAAAGGTAACCTACTGAATGGGAGAAGATCTTTACCAACCCCGCATCAGACAAAGGTCTGATCTCCAAAATATATAAAGAACTCAAGGCACTAGACATTAAAACTCTAATTAATCCATTAAAAAAAAAGGGGGTACGGAACTGAACAGAGAATTCTCACAGAAGTTCAAACAGCCAAAAGACACTTAAGGTCATACTCAACCTCCTTAGTGATCAGGGAAATGTAAATGAAAACAACTATGAGATACTATCTTACACCTGTCAGAATCACTAAAATAAAAAACACCAATGATAGCCAATGCTGGAGAGGATGTAGAATAAGGGGAACACTCATCCATTGCTGGTGGGAATGCAAACTTGTGCAACCACTTTAGAAATCAGTGTGGCAGTTTCTCAGGAAACTGGGAGTCAACCTACCTCAGGATCCAGCAATTCCACTCTTGGGATTATACCCAAGAGGTGCCCAAT
>NW_004949313.1:10570-11795 GCF_000317375.1 Microtus ochrogaster | reverse complement strand
TACTGAGTGAGATAACCCAGACCCCAAAAGATGAATATGGTATGTACTCACTCCTAAGTGGATTCAGGCCATAAACAAAGGACATTGAGCCTATAATTTGTGATCCTAGAGAAGATAAATAAGAAGGTGAACCCAAAGAAAAACATATATTCATCTTCCTGGATATTGGAAGTAGACAAGATAGCTGGGCAGAAGTTGGGAGCACGGAGGTAGAGGCGGGTTGGGGGAAAAAGAGATGGGGAGAGAGAAGGGAGAAGGGGAGGATTGGGGAGAGCTTAGGGGAATGGGATGGTTGATATGGAGGAAGGGTAGATATGGGAGCAGGGAAGAAGATATCTTAATTAAGGGAGCCATTGTAGGGTTGGCAAGAGACTTGGCTCTAGAGGAGTTCCCAGGTGTCCAAGGAGATGTCCCCAGTTGGGTCCTTGGGCAGCAGTGGAGAGGGTGCCTAAACTGGCCTTCTTCCATAGCCACACTGATGAATATCTTGCATATCACCATAGAACCTTCATCTGGTGATGGATGGAGATAGAGACAGAGACCCTCATTGGAGCACTGGGCTCAGCTCCCAAGGTCCAGATGATGAGCAGAAGCAGGGAGAACCTGAACAAGAAATTCAGGACCAAGAGGTGTGCGTTCACCCATGGAGACGGTGGGACTGATCTAATGGGAGCTCACCAAGGCCAGCTGGACTGGGACTGAACAAGAATGTGATCAAACTGGACTCTCTGAATGTGGCTGAAAATGAGGGCTGACTGAGAAGCCAATTATAATGGCACTGGATTTTGATTCTACTGCATGTGCTTGCTTTTGGGAGCCTAGTCTGTTTGGATACACACCTCCTAGACCTGGATGGAGGTGGGAGGGCCTTGAACTTCCGACAGGGCATGATGCAATGCCTTCTCTTAGGACTGGAAAGGGAGGGGGAGGGTGGTTGACGGGAGGGGGAGGGAAATCGGAGGAGTAAAGGAGGTTTAAATTTTTAATAAGTAATTAAAATATAACAAAAAAGAAAACCTTCCCACTCATTTTCTGAGCGATGACCACTCACTGAGAACTTCCTCGTCCATAGACCAGGGAGTCCTTGGTTACCTTTATGAGATTCTTTGTCTTTGGAATTAATTTGAGTGTTCATCATCAACTGAAGAAAATCCACTCTGTGCTGGAAGCAAAAGAGAAGTTGCAAAAATAGAAGGTCAATGGTAAGGTCAGAGGTCAGAGGTAG
>NW_004949313.1:7172-7682 GCF_000317375.1 Microtus ochrogaster | reverse complement strand
CAGGGTTCCCTGCCTTTCTCAAGCAATGTGGGAGAGGGAAGAGAAGGTGTGGGGGAGCGGGAGGGGATTGGGAGGAGGGAAGGAATGTAAACATTTGAATGGAAAGTCTAAAAATAAATAAATATATAAAAAGAAAAAAAATCTAGGGAAAGGCTTACAGCCTTAATGTTTTAAAAAGATTTATTTATTTATTTATTTATTTTGATTACAGTAGTCTGTCTGCATGTGTGCTTGCAGGCCAGAAGAGGGATCTTGATTTCATTACAGATGGTTGTAAGCCACCATGTGGTTGCTGGGAATTGAACTCAGGGCCTCTGGAAGAACAATCAATTCTCTTAACCTCTAAGCCAACTCCCTAGCCCCACAGCCTTAATTTTTTAAATCTCAAATATCAGACTTTACAGTGTAAAATAACATTTTAAAACAACTAACTCCAGGGCAGGAGAGATGACTCATTGGTAAAATACTTGCTGTGCAAGCACCAGATCTGAGTTTGATACCCAGCACCTC
>NW_004949313.1:4167-6532 GCF_000317375.1 Microtus ochrogaster | reverse complement strand
ATTCAGCTATGTGAGAGAGATGATCTAAAAGCAGACATTAATATATCCAGCTTAGTTTTTTAATTGCATTAGGATTGAGGAAATTCTAATCAAAACCACAGGTCCAGCCTGCAGCATATCCAATAAGCAGTAATGATCAAAGTCATAGGAGAGCCAACTGTGGGGTGGGACATGGGAACTTGGAACTCTCCTGCATTTCCAGAATATATAGAAAAAGGTACATCTACTGTGGAAAACATATGTTCATGTCAAAATGGAGTTACTTTGTAATGCAGGAGTGACAATTCTGAATATATCCCAAAACAAATATTTAAATGTAACCTTGTATTGAAATGCTCATGGCAGCAAAATTCATGGCAAACATATAAAACTAACTTCAATGTCTATAAACTAATATAGAATATTACTCATTCATAGACATAGGAGACATTTACAGTAGTGTCACTTAATAGTGTTCTAAATGACAGAGGCCTGTCACAGAGATGTATGGTCTATGATCCCATGATGTGAAATACTCAGAATATGTAAATATAGGGAAAGTAAATTGGTGGTTGCTTGGGTCAAGGTTGCCTGAAGGAAGATGGTGCAAATGTGCAGCATGGCTAGAACAGAGTTCTCTGCAGTTGACATTGGTATCAGGCCATATGGATCATCAGTCAGTGCAGACCCCAGAGTGATCAGAGAGCTGAGAATAAGTGACTGTTGAGTGATGAGTCCTACATGGAGCATTTTTATCAACTCCACCATCACTCCAGGCTCAAGGAGCATCACAAAAACAGATGTGGGGATAAAGTAAGGGCCAGGACAGGTGGTATGATGATGTGGGATTCTGTTCTGTGTGCTCTGAATGTTTTATTAGCATTAGTTAATAAAGAAGCTTCTTTGGGCCTATGGCAGGGCAGAATATAGCCAGATGGGAAATCTGAACAGAGATATATAGAGAGGGTTGGCAGAGTCAGAGAGATGCCATGTATGTGCCAAAGGAGACAGACCCTGGAACTTTACCTGGGTCTAAGCCAGAAGCCTTGTAGTGAAATACAGAATAATAGAAATGGGTTAATTTAAGATGTAAGAGCTAACTAATAAGAAGCCAAAGCTAATAGGCCAGGAAGTAATGTAATTAATATGCTTTCTGTGTCATTACTTGAATCTGTGTGGTCAGGAAACCAACAAGTAGTCTCTTTTTACATATAGTAAAATATATATATTATATATATATATTTTATATCTTATATAGTGTGAAATACTATATCCTAGACATGGCCTGGCCCACTCTTGATCTGATCACCTACATGAGATCACACCAATAATATTGGTCAACATCCTAAAAGGTTACTGTTTGGCCAAAGAAAGGGATGGGACATTAAATTGAGAGAAAGATGTGTTGGTGTATCTGGGGGAAGTGGGGGTGAGAATTAGGGGAGGGTATAATCAAGATAGATTGTATACCTTTATGATATTGTCAAAGGATAAATAATAGAATTCTAAAACAAAGAGAACAGTGTCTTAAGCCTTTAATTCCAGCACCCAGGAGGTTGAGGTAATGGGATCACAGTAAGTTCAAGGCCAGCCTGGTCTACACGGCAACTTTCAGGCAAGTTGAGCGACCCAGTGAGACTCTCTCTAAAAGAAAATTAAGTTCAGAAACAAAAGTAAGGCAATACATGTCTTTGTGCCTTAAATATTGGATTGTGTCTTTATATACAACATGATAAGTTTGTGAATTACATTTCAGGTGAATTATACACCAATAGAGCTGTTAGATTTGCTAAGTGTGGAAGAGAAAGGCTGAATTTCAAACATGGCCACAGACAAGTGCACTGTGTCAAAAGGAAGAATAACCACCATACATACCTACTGACAATAGTAATGGACTAAAAAAATCAAATCTTAATAGCTTCTTGGTCTTTTCCATAAAAGGATCATTTGGGTTGTTGAGGGAATCGACGTTCACACCAAATGCCGTGCTCGTAATGACATCCAAGCTGTAGGCCCCTAACACTCTGAGGAGATAAAGATGTGGGAATTTACCACATTCAGAAAGAAGCTTGAAATAATTTATATTCTTGGGCAAGAGTCGTGAAACCACCTCAGTTGGCCAAGCACCTTCCCCTACTATCTACCCTTTACCCTTGCGACCTTGATACTATCACTTTTCTTTCTCAACTGTACATTTGTCATCTAGTGTCTAAAAGGGAAGAAGGAGCAGATGGACATGTGACACACACAGAAGGATGACCCTTCTGCCCCTGCTGCGCTGCCTCTCCCAGAACCACAGTGGATGTACCACTACTCACTCTTTCAAGGTAAGAGGCTTGCCTTTCTCTGCCTCTCTTCTCAAGTATTTTACCAAAATATCTCCGTA
>NW_004949313.1:0-3716 GCF_000317375.1 Microtus ochrogaster | reverse complement strand
TCCATGATCCTTGTAAATTTAAATGTCCCTGTGGTTTAAAAATTAGTTCCAGGGTTGGGGAGGGGTTAGAGAAGACAGGAACAAAACACAGTAGATTCTCCAGAGTAATGTAGATGGGAAATGGCTTGGGGACAAATAGAAAGTGAACTTTGTATCACACAAGTTCTCCAGCTCTATATTTATAGCATAGGCAATGTGAAAATTGATGCTTTGTTATGGTTTGTGATCATGTGTGCATATGCATGCTCACGTATGTGTTTGTCTGCGTCTGTATGTGTGTATGTGTAGAGTGGAACACTGGTGTGCATTCTCACTTGGAGAACAGAGGTCTGACATCTTCCTCTATACCTCTACTGTATTTTTTTAGGCAGGGTGTCTCAATAAATATAGAATGGTCTGGTTTGGCTAGAGTAACTAGCCAGAAGGTCCCTAGGACTTACCTATTTCCAAATACTGCTCAGAAATAACATATATGTGCTGCTCTGCCCAGGTTTTATGTTGGTGATCTACACTCAGGTCCTTTACCCATAGAGTTATTTCCCTAGCCTGAGATACTTAGAGGATTTGTTCTTTCATTTTTTTTTCTAGATTTATTTTAGTATTGTGTATATGTATGTATGCATGTGTGTATGAATGTATGTACATATGTATGCAGTGTAATCAGAGGTCAGAGGAGTGAGTTGGATCTACTAAAGTAGGAGTTACAGGTGATTTGAGCTGCTGGATGTAGATGTAGGCAACCAATCACCCATCCTCTTTTAGAACGTTCAGCCACTATGTCATCTCTCTAGACCCTGGTTTATTTGGTTTGGTGGTTGTTTGTTTAGGAATACTGTTATAAGAAATAATTTTCCCTAATTTTTCTTCAGTGATAAAAGGGAAAATATAATATATTTCCCTGGTGGGAACTTTATTCTATTTTCCACATTTATACTTTATACTAACTTTGAGTTTCCCAACTGCCCTTATATTAAATCACTCAACGCAACAGGAAGAAGTGAAACCATATTCCCTTAATGAGGGGCTGCAGTTTCAACTGGGCCTTCAGCCAACTTCACCACATGACTAAAAGCTGAATGGGGACCAGAGAGATGGCTCAGTAGGTAAATGTGCTTGCTGCCAAGCCCAACAACCTGAGTTCATTCCCCAGGATACAGGGGGAAAAAGAGGGAAACACAAGGTTTCTCCAGACAGAACAGTGGGATAGCCATGATTTAAAAAGAGAGAACATTAAACTATCATACCTGACAATAACTTACCATAAATAAAATCATAAATTTAAGATCTAATCTCAAAAGGATATATTTTTACACAAGAAAACCGACAGAAAAAGGCCAGGTGACTAGTCATCAACTTGACACTGTCCACACAATACACTGAGAAGGAAAATTTAAACAAATTGAGAGAAGAAGGCAGGCTGTATATGGAGGGCAAGGATCCCTGCTCTATTATGTGTGTTTGCCACTGCACGAATCTAGATCTGTTAAAAACTGCACCATACCACACAGATATAAGAAAGAACCCATGAAATAGGAAATGTAAACACAATCTAGATGACAACAGTGTACATCTACAAGTAGATAAAATAATATAGTATATTTATACTTCCTCACTAGGAAAATGAATACCCCGACCCTGCTTGTATATTATTGTGGAAACCACTGTGAATCAATATTTATTTATTTTTTAAAATTCACTAAGTAACCAAATAGGTAGCAGTGTTTACTCTTATACCCAGCAATCAGGAGGCAGAGACAAGCAGATCTCTATGAGTTTAAGACAGCTTGGCCTACAGAGTAAGTTCCAGATTAGTCAGAGCTACACAGAGATACACTGTCTCTAAAATAACCAAAGAAAACAAACAAAATAATTTCAATAGGTAAAAATAAAGGTTTGTATTCTTAAAAGGGGGAGTCCTGGGTGATGGTTCAACAGTTAAGGGTGCTTGCTGATCTTCTGGAAGAGCCAGGTCCTAGCACCCATGCCAGGCCCCTCCAACTGCTTGGAACACTAGTCTAGTGGATCTCAACCCCTTTTTGTCCTCCACAGGAACCTACACATGTATGGTATTTACTTTTATAGACACATGCAGTGGGACAATGGTCTTGTACTCTTTAAAGTTTGTCCATTGTACTGGTTTAATAAAATGATGTTTGGTCAGTATTCAGGCAGAAAGTATAGCCAGTAACCAGCTATTGAAACAACCAGCCAGTAAGTAGACGCGGGGTGATGAGAAGAGGAGAATTCTGGGAAGAGGAAAGACTCAGTCTGCATTCCTCACCCAGACACAGAGGAATCAGGATGAGACTGCCTCACTAATAGAAGGTACCAAGCCATGCGACTAGCACAGACAAGAATTATGGATTACTGTAAGGTGTAAGAATTAGTTAACAAGGCAGCCTGAGATAATATGCCAACCAGTTTATAATTAATGTAAGCCTCTGTGTGTTTCTTTTGGACTGTGTGGCTGCAGGACTGGGCATGATAGAACCTCTGTCAACAGACATACATATATACATATAAATAAAAATAGCAAAAACAAATCTTTAGAATTTTTAACTTAAAAGAGTTACCTACCCGTCGGTTTGTGAACACAGAATAGCAGTCCTTCACTAGTACATTTTTGATCATCTCTGTGTCCGTGATAGCTAACACAGGTATTCGACCATCATGTAACCTGTGCAAAGAACACAGCTGATTAACGCAAGCCAGGTTCTGAAGTGGGAGCCCCAAATCCTCATTTTGATTCCAGTGTTACTTGACCCTAACTCTGGTTAAACAACACGTTGTCACGCTAATTCCAAGTCCAGTTTAGGGAGTCTGACCACAGATCCATGGAGTCTTTGTAAAGTGACAGGTGATGTAATTGAAGACACAACGAGTCACTTAAAGACAAAACAGTTTGTAGTGGGAATCTCGTAGGGTTATTTTATCTTGGGTAACATTAGGATGAAAAAGTTGTTTCTCACTGTATGTATGATAATGACAGGATATATTAGTTTCTTGTTCAAGTCTCCAAGACCTTGAGGAAATCATAGTCTGGAAAAGTGATTGTTTTCTATGACTTATAGTTGTTTTCTCTATGGGATTTTCATCCATTGCATGTCTTTTGTCACAGTACTATCCAGGCACGCTTGGAGGGCTTGAATTATTGGCTACTGCAACAATGCACAATAGGGACTGGAATTGCAGGGGTGTGATTATTTTTTTCAGAGAACATGTAGAATAGATCAAAGCAGCTTTGGCATGAGGAACTTGTTGTACCCCAAATTCAACTTTGTGTAGAATCAATAAATACATTTCTGAACTGAGATTTGAGGTTTAGTTCACAAAAACTGTTCCTCCCTGTTGCGAGAGAGCCTAAAATTAAATTCTGGAATTTCTTTCCTCTGAACATCCCACACAACAGGAAGCACCAGACATTTGGTGTCCAGTGTCATGGGTTCAGAAATGAGAGAGGTCTCGATACTCCAGGACTGGTGATACAGGATGCTCAGAGCAGGCGGTTCTTAAGGATAGGATCAGGACTTGGGGATTTCCCATCTCAGGAGCAGCAGTATCTGGTCACTTAGTGTTTGTTAACAGGAAATGCAGTGAATGTGAGAGAAAAACAGTTTATAGAACTGTTGGTAATAGTTACCAGACATTGTTATTGGTTTCATGCAACTCCCTTCAATGAAAACTTGGGGTATGGAAGCCAGTGTTGAGAACCTAAT
>NW_004949312.1:122937-124799 GCF_000317375.1 Microtus ochrogaster | reverse complement strand
AGGGATAGGGCCATCTAAGCCCTTTGAAACTGAAGCCTTGTGTATCTGAGACAAAGCTACAGGATTTGATATTTGTCCTGCTATGCTTCAGTCTTGCGTTGGTTCAATCTTCTCTCACTATGTCTCCATTTCTCTATTTTGGAATGTAAATGGTATTCTATACCATTGTCTGTTGGAAAGATGTAACTTGTTTTCTGATTTTTTACAAGATGTTATTTCCTGTGGGACACTGGTCTTGTACCTTGCAAAGATTTGTCACTTGCATTAGTTTAATAAAATGCTGATTGACCAGTAACCAGGCAGGAAGGATATATGGGGTGACCAGAACAGGAGAATTCTGGGAAGAAAAAGGCTAAGTCATCACCCAGACATAGAGGAAACAAGATGAGAATGCCTCACTGATAAAAGGTACCAAACCATGTGGCTAACACAGACAAAAATTATGTACTAATGTAAGATGTGAGAATTAGTTAATAGAAAGCCTGAGCTAATAGGCCAACCAGTTTATAATTAATGTAGACCTCTGTGTGTTTCTTTGGGATTGAATGACTGAGACCAGGTAGGACAGAAACCTCTGTCCACAAGTCACTGTCAAGTGATTGTTTTGAGCATCAGAAGAGACTTTTAACATTTGAAAAGTGTAGGAGCTATTGCAGACTATGAGTATCATTGAAATGACTAAATTAATTTTCTTCTTGGCTGACCATAAGCCTCTAGTGACCCAGGTCAGAATTTAATTGATTGAATGAAAACCTCCCAGATAAGATGTATTTTAACATGTGCCTCTTCTTGGTAACTTTCATTTGATTGCTTGTGAAATCACTAGTAGGAGGGGCCTCTCTGGATGAAATCTCTCATTGGGGCTGTGATATGATGTAGTAAAGAGGGCTACTTGTTTGTTCCCAGCTGTTCAGCCCTGAAATAATCACACAGAAACTGTATTAATTAAATCACTGCTTGACCTTTTAGCTCTAGCTTCTTATTTAAGGCTAACTCTTACATTTTAATTTAACCCATTTCTATTAATCTGTATAACACTATGTGGCTTTGGCTTACCAGCTAAAGTTCCCAGAATCTGTCTCTGGCAAGGCTACATAACTTCTCTCTGACTCCACATTCTTCCTCCCAGCATTCAGTTTAGTTACCCCCCCCCCCAAGTTCTGCCCTATAGCTCTGCTATAGGTCCAAAACAGTTCCCTTATTAAACAATGATAATCACAGCATAGAGAGAGGAATTCCATATCACCTCCCAACTCTTCAACTCCATCAGAGACTCCAGAAGGATATAATATCACCTAGGTAAACAGGAAGTATATTGTAAGCAACTTCCAAAACTCTAGAAATGACAAAGACATCTTGTTGCCTGGACAGTCACCCAAAGTTCTTCTGTGTTGTTGGGGGCATCCAATCTTCAGCCCACAGATCCATACTATCAAGAAGACTTTTCAATAAAGTAGGAAATTTGAAGACCTGTTCTGCCTTGCAATGGAAAAGTCCATCAGTTGCCTTTTTCTGTGTCCTGCAGAATATCTGGTAGACACTTTCTTGAATCAGGAACCCTGTGAGTCCTGCATGTCTAGTTCATCAAGCAGTCCTGCCAAGAGCAGTTTCTTGCCCAAATGGCTAACAAACTTCATAAGGAGCCTCTTCGATGCTGATTATCCTCTTGAAGTAGATTAGTGCTGCCAGGAGCAGATGTATCTCATTGTCATGAAAAGTCTTAAGCTCTTAAAACATTTTAAAGGTCATATTCTGAAAGTCTCTATCTATCTGAAATACATTTCTATACATCTAGAAAATCTAACTAACATGCTACTATTACTATTATAGATGACTCTCTATTTACTTATATTTTAATTATA
>NW_004949312.1:121434-121846 GCF_000317375.1 Microtus ochrogaster | reverse complement strand
AAACCCCATTTGGGGAAATAAATGTGGCTAAACTTTATTTTTTTTAGGGTCTAGAATTCTTTTCTAAACTCTCTAAGATTTTAAGTGGATTTTAGTTGGCCACACAAGCACCAGTTTGTTGTGGGAAGCCACTTGTTAGTTCCCAGCTGCTCAGCCCTGAAATAATCATGTAGAAACTGTATTAATAAACACTGCTTTGCCCATTAGCTCTAGCTTCTTACTGGCTAACAGTTACATATTAATTTAACCAATTTCTATTAATCTGTGTATTGCTATGTGGCTGTGGCTTACGTAAAATTCTCAGCATCTGTCTCTGACGGGGCTCCATGACTTCTCTCTGACTCCACCTTCTTTCTCCCAGCATTCACTTTAGTTTTCCCCACCTAGCTAAGTTCTTTCCCATAGCTCTGCT
>NW_004949312.1:119926-121008 GCF_000317375.1 Microtus ochrogaster | reverse complement strand
CTTTGTAGCCCTAGCTGTCCTGAAACTAGCTCTATATACCAGGCTGGCTTCAAACTCAGAGATCTTTTGACTCTGACTCTCAAGTGCTGGGATTAAAAGTGGGCCAGCATTCCTGGCTTTTGTTTTTAATATTGTTGTATGATGGTTTCTATCAAGCATATGCTACTGTACTGAGCTTCACCCATATCTTGAATTTTAAAATTTGTCAGAAGGTTTCATTATGTTTCCCAGAATGGCATGTATTCATGACATTAATACTGCCTGTGCCTTCTGAGTCATTGGATTGCAGGTGTATAAGCTTCTTCCTGCCTGTTTTCCTTGTTTTGAATTTTTATTTTAAAAAGAATATTTTTGTAGTAGGAGGAGGGTGGCCTTTTGTTCCCTTCTTGGCAATGAAGATGGGATTGCTTGTCATCCTGGCTAGCTTACACCCAAAATAATCACACAGAAGCTGTATTAATTTAAACACTACCTGGTTCATTATCTGTAGCCTCTTATTGGCTAACTCTCACATATTGATTTAACCCATTTCTAGTAATCTGGATATCACCACAAGGTTGTGGCTTACTGGGAAAGATGCAGCATGTCTGATATTGGCACCTTCATGGTGGTTCTCTGTGACTCTGCCTTTTTCCTTCCAGAATTCAATTCTGTCTACTCTGCCTACCTCTATGTATTTTAACTGTATGCATGGATATGCACCATGTGAGTACCTGGTCTTTACATTGATCAAAAGATGGTATTAGAAACCCTAAGCTGGGAACAATGGATAGTTATGATCCCCCATGTAAGTCCCTGAGCCCACCTGTATGCAAGGCCAGGAGGACTCTTTACTGTTGATCTATCTTTCCTGCTCTGTGTTGATTATTTATAATCAGCATATTAATTGCTATTGTTTTCATTTGTCAATTTGTAACTTTAAACACACAGTGCTTTTAGTAAAATCTTATTTCATTGCAGTTAAAATTGGGACACTTCAGGTTTCTAGTAGATGAATAAAGAGTTCAAGTGAATGTATAACTCTTTGTAGAAACTTCAGCAAAAGCCTATGAGTTATTTCTTTTATATTTGTTTGATTTTTT
>NW_004949312.1:117555-118766 GCF_000317375.1 Microtus ochrogaster | reverse complement strand
GTTGAAAAGATGATAAGTATATCTCTAAAACTCTCTATTACACTAATAGTCCATAGAAAAGGTAGTTTAACCCATATACTTGTGACTGTGTTAAGTTTAGTGAGGGTGCAGTTAGAGTCATAAATCAAGGGGCAGCTGTTGTGGAGAGGCCTTAATCCAGATGCCACAAGTCTATGAGGACATAAACTGTGAACTCAATGTGGAAATCTTGTATTTGTTATTCTTCCTTTACTAGGTATATCATATGTTACTCTGGATACAAGCCACATGAGCATAGGGATGTGAAAAGATATAGCATACCTCTCTCTCAGAATAAACAGAAGATATGTAGCAGTCTCCATGTTGAGTATACTTGTTGAATTTGATATAAAAGTATGCAAGTAATTAGTTTTATGGCCTCATTGTTAATATATCAACAATCTCACATTTCAGAAAAGCCCCATGAGTACTAGGACTGTATAAATATTTGTTTGTCCTAGTTTACTTAGCAAATGTAGTATCACTCACAATAGAGGACACATTATGAATGCAATAAGAGTGGTAAAGCTCTGAGTTTTTTCAGTTCTCCTCAAATACACGAAAATTCTTATGTAGAAAAAAGATTCTGTAAATGTGAATCATGTATCTTCAAAGACGAAAAGCAAGCCTTAATAATGGGGAAAAACAAAATTGTAAACATGGTAATAAAATGTTAACATATAATTCCTCTTTAAAATAGGACTAAATTGTAAAATTAATTCATACAGATAAAAAATTCAACAATGTATTAAAGGTAGCAATGCTTTTACATGTACCATTATCATTGTAGGCATGAAAAAAGTCAAACTAGAGAGAAAACTTCTGCATATACTCAATGTATTAAAGCCATTACATGTGATAGTCATCTTCACATGCCTGAAAAAACACATACCAAATTAAAACCCTATGAAGGAAATGAGTGTGGTCAAGCCTTTTCACATCACAGTCATCTTCAAATGCATAAAAAGACATACACTGGAAAGAAATCCTATGAATGTAATCAGTGTGGTGAAGCTTTAACATGTCACAGTCATCTTCAAAGGCATCAGAGAAGCTATACTGGAGAGAAACCCTATGAATGTAATCAGTGTGGTAAAGCCTTTGCATGTCACAGTGATCTACAAAGGCATGAAAGAACCCATACCGAAGAGAAACCCTATGAATGTAACCAGTGTGGTAAAGCCTTTGCATGT
>NW_004949312.1:108421-108913 GCF_000317375.1 Microtus ochrogaster | reverse complement strand
GACCTTCAGACAAGGTGGAAATAGGCTCATGGTTTGGGGCCTCTACAAGGATACCTTTTCTTCTCATAACTGTAGGTATTCAGTACATTTTCCTTTCACAACTGTAGGTATGGCCTGACTTCTAACAATCAGACTACCATTTTCTTCAGAGCCCTAGGTATCAGGCTACCTTCCCTCTACAGCTTCAGTTATAGCCAGACTTCTCAACAGTCAGGATTCCTTTCTCCTTATAGCTGTAGGTATCCAGTATACTTTCTCTTCACAGCTGTAGGTATGTTCTGACAGGACAGTGAGGGTGCCTTTGTCTTCAGAGTTATAACTATTCAGAATGCCTTTTCTCCACAGTTTCAGGCATAGCCTGACTTAATAACAGTCAGGGTAGCTTTCCTATCTGCTGTAGATATCCAGGATTGTAGTGGGAGACTGTTCAGGAAGTTTCTGGAGCCATCTAGATCCAAATAGTCACACAGAAAATATATTAGTTACAACACT
>NW_004949312.1:103781-105619 GCF_000317375.1 Microtus ochrogaster | reverse complement strand
TAATTGTCTCATTCATTAAAATTGGTTGCTGATAAGCCTGATGACCTGTGTTCTATCTCTGGGTGATCCATATTGCTCCTACTAGATTTTTCTTTTATTTCTAAACTTGGGAGGTGGCATGTGCACACTCCTACACACATAAATAATTTTTAATCCTGAATAAGTGCAATTGAGACCAATTGCAGTCAAAGAAATCCCTAGATTTCATCACTAAAACTCACATAGGGGAAGAAAATAATAGACACCTGTGAGTTGCCCAGGTATATATACACAAACACTGTTCAAACATTTTTACATGGATAAAGTTAATAAAGCAAAGACAATGACTCAATTATTGAGCACATATTAAATGATTGCACATTTCAATTATAGAATTTCAAAAAATTTACTCTTCATCAGAACAATGATGGTCCCTTTTAAATCATACTTTATTTTTCATTCTCTGATTCAATGATAGGTCATTTAAAAACATATACCTCAACTGGATTTAGAGGTGCATGGCTATAATCCTAGCACTTGAATGATTGTGTTGTGCCAGTCTCTGAGTCTGTGGCCATCTTGGCCCCCATAGTGAATTCCATTGCAGCTATGGCTCTGTGGACATACCCTGTGTCAAAAATTCCAAAAATACAATCTTATCTCAAATTTTGGAACTTTTCCTAATATAATCTGGCTGTGTTAACAATGAAACTCAGAACTGTGTTAACAATGAAACTCAGAAACAATATGGAGAGGTAAAGAAATCCATTAAATTCTTTGACAACCATCAAGAGGGGACTTTCCTCACCTTCAAGTGATAGGAGACAGAAGGAATAGTAGCTCATCTTCATCTTCAGCATTATTATGACCTGGAGAGTTGGCTCAGTAGTGCTGCTCCTCTTGGATACTGAAGTTTAATTCCTGTCGCTTATATCTGATTCTTCAGAATGACTTGTATTTCGCAGTCTTGGAGATCTGGTGCATTCATCTGGCCTCCTAGGGAACCAGATATGCAAATGGTGGAAAGACATCTATGTATATGATTACATATTGTTAAAAGGGTTTTCTTCATGTGTCTATTACCTTAGAAAAGAATAAAATTTAATTTAATTGTATAAGTTTTGCCAGTGAGTGTACCAATGGCTTGCCAGGGACCAGTAGTGAGTAGAAAATGCTGTCTGATCCCCTGTCACTGGAGTTACTGACAATTGTAAGCTGTCTTTTGGGTGCTGGAAATCAAAAGTCAGGCCTTGCGGGTGAGCAGCCAGTGTTTTAAGTGCTGAGCCTTCTATTCAGTCCCATGAACATGTCCTTAATAGCAATAAGGTGTGACTGGTTGATCTAAGTAACAGATGACTCCCATCAAATGCAGCCTTTCTGTCTTAAGGTCCACATGTAGTCAACTGTCCATTTCATAACAGGAAAAGGATTTGTATGTGTAGCATGGCTTCCATTTTGAGACCAGAATAGGAGGAATAGTTTATTGCATACACTGTAAGTAGGCAAACAGCTGATGGAGTCACTATTATGAAATAGGACCTGATTGTGACAGGATAAGTGATTTTGTAATTTCCCAGCATATGTTAATCTGTCATGAGAATGAAGGCAGGTTAGATTTGGGCTGTATAATTCAGGAAGGTTAGCTTGAGTCAATAAGTATTGACTTTCTAACAAGGGAACTCTCCTTTATGTCTAATCCTGCCTGTCATGATTATATCCATTAGCTGTAGCTGTGTGTTTCAGGTCACAGGTCTCAGCAGCTGACATTGCACATAGGGGCATGTTGAAGTAATGCCTTTTTAATGTCAGTCTCTATCAAGGAATGTTTTTCTCTTGTTCAAAGTCAGTATAACTGTGTT
>NW_004949312.1:102061-102835 GCF_000317375.1 Microtus ochrogaster | reverse complement strand
TGCTGTGGGAAGGTGTTCTAGGAGCCAAGGTCTGATGTCTCACATCTGGACAACACCTTTTTAGTCAAGAAGAAAATGTTAGTGAGATTTGTTATCTAAATAACATCTCATATAGACTAATATCTAATGTCTGTGGAGTGCTATCCCTTGTGTTGTTACCAATTCTCTTAGTCTTTGATTAAATTTTCTCCTTCAGACTGAAGAATAATGCAGGTTGCCAAAATTAATCTTTCTTTTTCTGTTGTCAAGGCCAGTTGAGCAACTAGTCCTCAGAAGTCACTTGGGCTTGGAAGGGATCTCAGACTCTTCAAGTCTCTCTTTTATCATATGTTCATCATTGTGAGAATAATGCAAAGGCTTTGCTTTATTACTGTGGCTTCCTTTGAATCCTTGAGGAAATATCTCCCACCTTGATCCTCCATTTTAGACTTGAAAATGTTTCAGATTCATTGAGTGGGTTCTCCATGGCCTCCATGAACTGAACAATAAGTGATCAATGGCCCTTCTTCCTAGGAACCTCATTGACCTTGTATGGAAAGGGGAGAAATATTCCCCCTTTTGATCCCTCTGACCACATTAGATTAGCCTCTAAGAATGATTATTGAACACCTAGAAGATCAGTTTTACACCAGTTTTGTACTTTTAACTACTTTATAATATTTCAATATTCAGATACAACTTAATAAACTTTGTTTGACATACATTTTAGCCAGTCCTTGAAATAATTGATATCTGATCTTGCCAACTTCAATAAATATATGATCTCTAAACCTC
>NW_004949312.1:94382-101022 GCF_000317375.1 Microtus ochrogaster | reverse complement strand
CCAAGAAACAACAAATATATAACAAAACATCATGGAATTGATGTTTACAACATCCAGTACAACACAACTAAGCAATCCCTTTTAAAACTAGTCATGCTCCAGCTTAATCTAGAGTGTCCTTTACACAGGGGGTTCTCATTTGTTGTTCTCACTACAGATTTATACACAAAAGGTAAATAAACATTAACATCTTAGCATTCAAATCTCTAACAGTTCTCTTTAACATACTACTTGTCTTTGGGGTATTTCAGAGGCAGCCCTCCCTCAGCCAAATTCTACTTTGTGTGACTTACTAATTATTGGCCAATCCTTTTTATCACCAATTTTACTCTTCTGTGTTGTAATTTAGTAATGTAATACACAGTACATGAGATGCCATTTACAACTCCCGCAAATTACCTCCAAATGGACCTTACACCTAAATGTCAAGTGCTATGTGCAGAACTTCTAGAAGATACTTGAAACTAGGCCCCTCTGAGTTTGGCAACCTGCCTTGGCTTTGGGAGGTTTCTCTAAGGCCCTCATGTATATAGCAATAACAGCTGTGTCTCTAATCTCGGGAATATGCTTGAGAGAGCTGGTAAAGATGTGGGGCCAGGGCCTTTGGACAATGGCTTTTTCAGATCCTCAGAACCAATGACTTTACATGGAAGGGTAAAAACTCGTTATCAGTCCCAACACCACTGTGGACTTTGTTTATAATGTTCTTGAGTTACCCAATGTTCCTCTTGTGCAACATTGTCTGTTTACCCTCTTTCTGAATTTGTATACTTACATTTAAAACCGAACCCATTGTTTTGCATTAGCAAGACACTGATGTTAAATTTGGCACAAATCTCCAGTCAATCTGGGATATGTCTGTCTTTAGATTAACCCACCTGGTTCTGTCACTCAGACATCACTAGCCAATCAGAGCCTACAGCAGACCCACCAGTCAAATGGGAGGGTTCTTTCTGAAGTCAGGCTTCTGGTTTAGCTCTTCCTGAAGAAAAAAATCACAGTCTCTCTCATGCACTGCACCTTAGACTCCCTTGTGGGAAGAGAGCATGTCATCTCGGCAGCTTTACCATGGAGAGTGAGTAGTTGTTCTCCACAGATGGGAGGAGCGGTGGGCCAAGGTGATTAAGGGGCCAATGTCCCCATGTGTGGAGGAGTGGCCAGCCTTGGTATGTGAGGGGCTGCTCTTGCTGCTGGTGTGGTGGGACCTCCCCTGGCTGGGTGGGAGTCAGTGGACAGACACAGAGTTTAGTTTGTTTCTGCCTCATCCTAAGTAGTTCTAAGTGATCTCTGCTGGCAGCCTCTGAATAACTTCACTGTCTGGGCTGTGTCTGCACAGAGCAGAGCATAGGGAGCCTCAAGTGGTGGTGCCTGTAGTGCTTATATTGTCGCATGTGGAGAGATATCACCAGATTTGCCAAACTTGGAGACTGGTCTCTCCAGTATCTTCAGAAGTTCTGCACTTTTAACATTTAGGTTTAGAATCCATCTGTAGTTAATTTTATGGAGCTTGTAAATGGTTTCTCCTGTGTAGAGTATTACTCCAGTGCTAAACTGTGATGTAGAAGAGTATAATTGATAATAGAATTAATGGTATAAGGATTTACCAGTTCTTAGGAGACATTAAGTCACACAAAGTAGAATTTAAGTAAGGGAGGACCGCAAATACCTCAAAGATAAGTAGTATGCTAACCATGCCTGTTAGAGATTAGTATGATGAGATGCAAATGTTTGTTCACCAGTGTAGAGAGCTGTGTGGGGCCACACCTGATGGTGCTGGCTTCTGCCCTCTGCGATCCCGAAAGCGAGTGCTCTCTATGATAATCAACTACTATTATTGGCTAAGGCCTGACTCATCCTATTATCATGCAATGATTGTCAGCTGCTTGCATGTGCGTGGACCTATGGGCAGTGCCCACCTGGCAATCCAGGGTTGGTGGCCCTTGCCTTTTTAAGGGCTGGGAGAGGTTTGCCCAGGGAGAGAGAGAGAGATATCTTCGATTGTCAAAAGGTCCTGAATAAACTGCTTGCAGGAAGAGCTCTGGTGTTGTGTCTTCCTTTTGGTCAAGGTGGGCGTGACACACCAGGATTAATCAGCCATTAAGGTACATTCCTATAACAAATGAGACAATCATGATTTACAACCAGCCAGAAGACCTATTTTCCCATCAGAGGCCTCTAACCTGCTTCTCGGGGGCCATTACAGGGTCACAACCTGTGTGTCATAAAAGCATAGTAATTCTAGAACAACTGCATTTTTCAGCTTTTAGAAAAGCAGTTTAGAGTCGATGTCCCCTATACTGACTGAGGTGGACTTGAATCCTGTCTGTAGTCCCACAGGGCATTGCCCTTGCTATCCTCATGGCTAACCACCATAAATTTTTGGATCACAAGTGTGCTGCACCACAGAGTTTTAAAATTATCAGTTTGAGTCATATGGCTCCTCCTTTCAGACCAGAAGAGTAGGAACAGTATACTGTGTGCACTGCAGGGGACACTCTGGACAATAGCTAGATCACAGACTGAAGTCTAAGGTCATGAGCTTCAGACCAGCAGAGTAGGAAGAGTGTAGTGTGTGCACTGCAGGGGACACACTGGACAATAGCTAGATCACAGACTGAAGTTTAAGGTCATGGGTGGCAGGGGTGTCCATTACAAAGAAGAATCTGATGGGTCACAGTGTGTGATTTTCCATCATATATTAATTCCTTCCTTGTGAATGAAGACAGACACCAATGGGTGTACAGTTTAGGGAGGAGAGCTTGAACTACTAAGCATTTAGTTTCCATTAGTGAACTCTCCCATGCAGATATGTTCAGTCCTGCTTAACACAGTTATTCAGCTCAGATGATTGAGACATAGGCCATTGGTTGTAACTCCATGTGTCAGCTCACAGCACCCAGCAGCTAACATTTTACATGAGGCAAAGTCATACATTTTCTTATTAATGATGATGGAGGAGTAGTGGTTCTTTGCTCAGCTGAACCAATACAACAATACCTAAATTTTAGAAATTTAGGAAGTAAATTTCTAAAAATTAAACAACAAATGACAAAAATTATTTAAAATCATACAATTTGAAATATATCTCTCTCTTCACATTTAAACAGTGTAAAGCTGGTGGCACATACTTAAATCCTGGCATTGGTGAAGGCCAAAGCAAAGGGATAATGAGCTGATAATAAGACCCTATCCTAAAAAACACAAAACTAAACAATGAACTGAGATACTATGGAGCTGAACATGTATCTCCATGGTAGAATACTGGTCTAGCATGTATGAAGCTTGGGTTTGATACCAACTGATGGAAAGATAAATAACTAAATTTAAAAATTAAGTAAAAATAAGAGGAAATCATTTATATAAAAATAAGCAAATAAACACTTTGAAAATAGAAGTGAAAGTCAATTTTTCAACTGGATCACAACATAAATAGAGAAGTATATACCTAAGGCATCAACATCATATTTATTTTTAACTGAGATAAAACAGACACTACTTTCATGAATCAATAAGTCTTTTTGATGGGTATTTTTGTTTGTTTGTTTTTTGTTTTTGTTTTTTCGAGTTGGATTTTTTTTGTTTTTGTTTTTGTTTTGGAGCATGTCCTGGAATTAGCTCTTGTAGTCAGGCTGGCCTTGAACTCACAAAGATCCACCTGCCTCTGCCTCCAGAGTGTTGGATTTACTACTGTGCAGCAATGGGTATTATCTTTAAAAGTTAAAAGAGCTTTACTATTATCTAAAATAGAGATAATTACTTTTTCCCTACAAAATTTATTGAGTATTATGTAACAGTATAATGTTAATTAAAAGCTACCTTCAATAGTCATGATGACAAATAAGAAACTTACTAGGGAAATCATACTGACAAATATTCTACTTCATCCAAAGACTTTCTTAAATTAGCCAATCTCAAAAAGCTTTTCTAACCTGTGTTGAGAATAAAGATTGAAGCTACTTCATCACTAGTTCATATTTCACAGAGATAGAAAAGTATATCATAGCATTTTAGGAAAATATTTACAATGCATTTTCTAAATATTCTCAGGATTTTACAATCAATTAGGGTCCTAAAAAAACAAAGAAGCTACATATACTGACCTCATTCATGGCAGGAAATCTGAGAGGACCAGAAACCTCTTTTGTCCATTATCATAGATATAGACGATGCTCGGACCAAAGGGCCTTTTCCCAGGCATGTGAACAATGGTTATGTTGTGCTAATGAAGTAAAGCACACATCAAAATAACTAAAATTACATCATGTCTTTGCAATGACATATGCTTACAGATTATTACTTCATAATTTGTGTGAAGAAAATATTAAGGAAAGCTAAAATGCTGACTCAATGATGTTCTCAAAACAAGTAACAATTTTCATGTACTATAAAACAATTAAGCCGTTATCAGAAGACTTACAAAAATTATGTTTCTTCTGTATTTTCTAAGGTTCTAAATATTCTTAAAATTATTTTCTTCAAGGAGAACCATTTTATATTTTTGAAGTAAGCAACAAAAATACATTGATTTAACATTAATACATTAGAAATGAATATCTGCAGACAAAACCTTCTCCTATAAATGCATCAAACTGTTATACTTCTTTTTTGAGACAGGGTTTTTTTGTAGCTTTGGAATCTGTCCTGAAAATAGCTCTTGTAGACCAGGTTGGCCTTGAAACTCACAGAGAGTCGCCTGCCTCTGCCTCCTGAGTGCTGAGATTAAAGGCGAGAACTGTTATACATCTTAAAGGAAACACAGAATAAAGAGTTTGATGTGGCATCCTGAAGTCTTACCCAGAGAGAATCACAGAAACTGTGGTCAAGAAGCATAACTGTTGCTTATTCTCTTTTTGTGCACACTGCCACAACCAACATACCTAAGTGAGTAATAAAAGCTTCAAAACCCATTCCATTTCCTGTAAAAAAAAAAACTAACAAAAATATATGTTATCAGAACCTCTGAAATAAAATAGACAAGTCTCTTCATCATTGAAGTTCACCATCGTGAACATATAATGTGATTACAAATATCTTTATCAACAATGCTACAATCTTAATTCTATTGCTATACAACAGACTTGGTTTCAGTCATTTTTTAAATCCATTTTTGGCATAAAAGTTAAAAAATTATAAAAGGTAACACTGGAAGTGGGATTTCATTATCAAGCTAGAACGGTGGTTTTCAACCTTCCTGATGCAGTGATCCTTTAATATACGGTCCATGTTGTAGTGACCCCTAGCTATAAAATTATTTCAGTGTTACTTCATAACTGTAATTTTGCTACTGTTACAAAGCAAATATAATTATCTGCGTTTTCTAATGGTTTTAGGTGACCCTTGTGAAAGGGTCCTTCGATGCCCCCCAAAGGACTCACAGGTTGAGAATCTCTGAACAAAACCACAAATATCAAATCTTTTAAAGTCCTCCAAACATCCAGAAAGCACACATAAAAGTTTTAACAATAAGGCATATTAAAAATTATTAGCTACATGAGGCCTGAATATTTTACATGAGAACACAAGTCCTTCAGTGAAACAGTTACTATTTCTTCTCCACTTTTATACTACATTCATTTTGTTTCCTAAAGTTACTCAGCATTTAGCCAGGAAAATATATAAAATACAGAATTATTTTGAAAGCAATAAAGCACTTCTAAACTATACACAGGCACAAGATAAAAAATTTCATATAAACTGTTATAGATACTTTATCCTACTTAAGAATGTGACAATTCATTTATATTCCACAATTTGTACCATTACCTATATAATTGTTTTCTTTTTCCTCCTTTGTTATCAGTGTCAAGGGGTAATTGATCCTGATCTAAGCAAAACCAAGCAGAGAAGGAAAATGCAGAACCAGGCCATTTCTGAATGGGAGGCACAGAAATTCCAAATTAAAATACTGCAGTGCGCTCTCAAGATTAAGTTTCCGTGCCATTGTCAGAATTGCATGAGTCACAGGAATGGCATATGGGTGAATAAACTCAGATTCATCTACTCTCAGCATCGTAGTAGTGGACGGATTTCTTCCCCAATGAACCATGAATTGTCATCAAGCTCTCAGCACAAGTTCGATGTAGGGAAGAATGGGATTCAAGGGTTTCAATGATTCTTATTCCCATGTTTGCATTCACACACATAGTTCAGCTCTGTTTATTAATACAACAATTTTTTTTCAGCCAATCAGAGATGAATATTTGTAGGTCATGTGATTCTAGCTCTGGAAGTCATTGGATAAGAACCAAGAGAAGATGGACATTACTAATGGCCAAAACACCAACTGAAGTGTGATCACCTGCTACAGCCTGAAAAGTGACACAGAAGTAAAAGGTTAGTTACTATTCTTAAAGTTGAAACAAAGGAACTTCACATCATAATGGTTAAAAACTTACTATATTCATAGTTCTTTAAGCAGTTCTAGTGATGGCTGACCCAAAGATTTTAATACCTCAAACATGTGCACATAGCCAATTCTTTCTTTAAATACTTCCTAATGGGGAAGAAAACTATCAAAGCACATTTTCAATGATTAAATTTGTTGGAATATTAAATATCAAAAACTATTTGAGCCGGGCGATGGTGGCGCACGCCTTTAATCCCAGCACTCGGGAGGCAGAGGCAGGCGGATCTCTGTGAG
>NW_004949312.1:86608-94252 GCF_000317375.1 Microtus ochrogaster | reverse complement strand
TTATTATTATTTTCATTGAGTTCTACATTTTTCCCTGCTCCCCTTCATACCTCTCCACTCCCCTTCAACCCTCTCCCAAGGTCCCCATGATCTCAATTTACTCAGGAGATCTTGTCTTTTTCTACTTCCCATGTAGATTAGATCTATGTATGTCTCTCTTAGGGTCCTCATTGTTGTCTAGGTTCTCTGAGATTGATTTGTGAGCTGGTTTTCTTTACTTTATGTTTAAAAAACACCTATGAGTGAGTACATGTGATAACTGTCTTTCTGTATCTGGGCTACCTCACTCAAAATGATGTTTTCTAGCTCCATTCATTTGCCTGCAAAATTCAAGATGTCATTATTTTTCTCTGTTTTATAGTACTCCGTTGTGTCAATGTACCACATTTTCCTTATCCATTCTTTGGTCAAGGGACATTTCAGTTGTTTCTAGGTTCTGGCTATGACAAACAATGCTGCTATGAACATAGTTGAGCACATGTCCTGTGGCACGATTGAGCATCCTTTAAATAGATACCCAAAAGTGGTATTACTGGGTCTTGAGGAAGGATGTTTCCTAATTTTCAGAGATATTGCCACATTGACAATGAGGGCAGTTTTGTTCTCTGATTACTATCTATGTGCATCTATATCCATCTCCTTCTACAACCCTAGGGTCTTTTCTATGTTGCCTAAGCTGCCCTTAAAATTGCAATCCTTCTATCTGTCTCACCTATCTCCGAAACTGGGGTAACAGGCACATGCCCTTGAACCTGACTGTATTAATCTTAGAATAGATGCTATATTATTTCAGTAATAATAATAAAGGTACAAAAGTCCAGTAAAATGAAAAATAGACTAAATTAGAAACAACTGTGTTACAGAACTCTTTTCTGTATATTAACTTATATGACACTTTCTTTACCCTCATTTCTCTCCCTCTCCTTCTTTCTCCCCCACCCCCAAACAGGGTTTAACTATATATAGCTTTGGCTAGCCTGGAGCTCTATCTTGGGGGCGGGGGGAAGAAGGGAAAAACATCAAGAAAGGTCTAGATTAGACAGATTCCTGATTAGTGTGGTGGCCCAGAACTAGGAAGGTACAGATAGAAGAAATGAGTATTCAAGGCCATCCCAGGCTATATACTAAGGCCCAACTTAAATAACAAGGACTAGAGATGTAGCTCAGTAGCAGACTGGAGGCCCTGAGTTAGGTCTATAACAATGCTCAAATTTTAGTGGCCAAAGTAAGAGTACAAAGAATTTTCTCTCTGTTCTCTGTGTCTAAATGATCTAGAGCATCAATTTCACATAGTGTTCCTAAAACCATGCACATTTTTTAAACTCAAAGATTAAAAATAAAATATAAAGACTACCAAAAACATAGAAAATACAAAATAAGTCCATTAAATTAGGCAAAATAGATACATCAACCACAAAAAGTTTTAAACAAAAAACCAGTTACCTATAAGAATAGATTGCCTGCCAAGGGTAAGAATAATGTTGTTTTGATGGGGAATCTCTGTTAGCCAATGATCTTCAAGAGGTTGGACCAGGTTAGGGCGTGACCTTTTGGGTACCTGGAGAAAACCACTGGCCCGCCCAGGGTTCTCTCTGTGGTTTCCATGCTACACAGCTAGGCTGGACTTCTCATTCCTGTTTTGTGAGTTTGCCCCTTATAATAAAGAAAAATACAATTGGTATATCTTGGAGTTAGCCTGGGATTCTTTGACCCATGTCCTTCAACAATTGGCTTGGGGACTATTACATCCACCATCCACTTTTTAGGACCCACGCAACTCCACCCAGCCACCACTGGGTCACACGTAGGTATTTGGGCACTAATCCTCCTTGTGCATGGCTCTACAGCAATCTCTGGCCACAGTGGCATCCCAGAGCTGCTCTGGGTCTGGCTTTCCGGGCATGTTGCAAAGTCACAGGTGGGGTGTGGGGTTCCCTGGATGTCTCTGTTGGCATTACTGCCTTCCTGTCCCTCCAGTACCCATGCTGCGGCCACAGAGGGATCTTTGTGGAGTGCAGGGTCTGTGATTTGTACTGATGGAAGGCTCTGGATTTTCTCTTTATCCTGGTCACCAACTCTCAAAATCACTTTGATCACTTTAATAACTGATCCTAAATTAAGCATATCTTTCAGTATCTAATGGGTTAAAACCAATTTGAAAAGTCCTTGGCTAGGATTTTTCTACCAGGCAAATACAACTGCGACACCTGCTGGCCGGTAACAGTTATTGCACATACTTCAATTCAATATACCTTATGACAGGGGAGATTTATAATGTCAACATAACAAGTAATTTATACAAGACAACAGCTTTTTAACTTCTACCATGTATGGTATTACTCAAGGCTTAGGTGATTTCTATCCTACATCCCTATATTTCATTCCAGGGATTAGCTTTGTATTTCATATTTTCTCCTTTAAAAATGGTTTGATAACTAATGAGCCATGAAAGAGGCACTTTAAGACTGATAATGACCAGTTGAAAGGAAAAATCGGCACTCTGGAGAAGGATACAACCAATTTGATGGCCCAAACCCAGTCAATGATGGAGGGTGAAGAGACACTGTCTGAGAGAATTCATGCTGTTGAATGTATTAAGCAAAATCTGTTAAACAGTTATGATAGATTGATGGATAGGGTGGCTGTCCAAGAAGGTAATATGTATGTCATAAAAATTATGTCCAAGATCCAGAGTAAGCGATCTCCACTGAAACAGGTACTGGGGAGTAACCGCTGAGCAAGTGAGCCAGAGCCAGAGACTGCTGAGAGTCCCGACGTGAATCTGGGAACTTCAAGGGAGTAGACCTAAGCCAGGACCCCTGTGGGTCTCAGCATGAGTTCCTAGGACCTCCCAGGAACTAGGCCTGAGCCAGGACCTCTGCAAGTCTAGGCGTGCATCTGGGACCTCTGAGGGAGTAGGCAGGAACCAGAGATCTCTGTGGGGCCAGGCATGAGTCTGGGACGTCAGAGGGAGTAGGCCTTAGCCAGGACCTCTGTGGGTCTGGGCATTGTTCTGGGACATCAAAGGCAATAGGCAGAAACCTGGAACCTCTGTGGGTCCAAGCATGAGTCTGGGACCTCTGAGGGAGTAAGCCTGAGCTAGGTTCTCTGCTGTTCTGGGTGCACCCGAACCTGGGAACGCTGAGCCAGTAGACCAGAAACCTTTGCAGGACCAACTCCAGGCAAGGGGCATCTACAGGAGGGGATCCAGACCAGGATTTACAGAAACAGGTAAGAGCCAGCAACCTAGTAGGCCCGAGACAACAAACTCCAAGGGAGCAGAGAAAAACACAGGAGCACTGAGCTATCTCCAGGAACACAGAGTAACCAATGGGTAAACTAGAACTGTGGCACTGACTGTACGACAAGGAACAACCATCTGAGCTTTGGATTCTTTAGCACCTAAAAGATTAATCAACAAAATCTCAGACAGCCCCAACCACATCTATTAGAGGAAAAGATGAGTAGAAAAGGTAAGGTCACATGCTACACCACAAAGAGCAACACAATACCAGTAAACCTAAAGACCCTACAACAACAAGACTTGAACAATCAAATATAGATAAAGTAGAAGAAAATGACCTAAAAATAATTTCAAAAGAATGTTTAAAACTCTTAAAGAGGAAATGAGAAATTCCCTCAAAAAATGGAGGAAAAGACAAACAAAATTTGGAAGACATCAGCAAATCCCTCAGGGAAAACCAAGAAAAAGAAATCAAACATATGACAGAAACTATTCAAGACTTAAAAACTGAAATAGAGACAATAAAGAAAATGCAAGCTGTGGGAATTATAGAAACAGAAATCATGAGAAACAATCAGGAACCACAAAAGCAAACATAAACAGCAGAATATAAGAGATGGAAGAAAGAATCTCAAGTGCTGAAGATACAGTAGAGGAAATAGAGTTATCAGTCAAAGAAAACATTAAATCTAACAAAAGCTTAACCCAAAATATCCAGGAGATATTGGACACCATGAAAAGAAAATCTAAGAATAGGTATAGAAGAAGTTGTTCAACTCAAAAGCACATAAAATATATTTAACAAAATCATAGAAGAAATGGTCCCAACCTAAAAAAAAAGATATGCCTATGAAGAAACAAGAAGCTTACAGTACACTGAATAGACTCAATTAAAAAAAAAGTCCTCTCGCCAAATAATCAAAACACTAAACATACAAAGTAAAGAAAGAATATTAAGAGCTGCAAAGGCAAAAGGCCAATATAAAGGTACAATAGGTCTACATATAAATGTAGACCTATCAGAATTACACCTGACTTCTCATTGGAGACAATGAAAGCCATAAGGTTATGGTCAAGTGTTATGCTGACATTAAGAGGCCATGGATACAAGCACAGACTACTATATCCAGCAAAACTTAAAATCAAAATAGTAAGGCAAAACAAGATATTTCATGACAAAACTAGATTTCACTAATACCTAGCTACAAACTCAGCCCTACACAAAATACTAGAAAGAAAAGTCCCACCCAAGGAAGTTGGCTACACCAACAAAAACATAGATGGTCTCATAGCAGCAAATCCCAAAGAGAAAAACACACAAATTAACATTACCAACAATGAAAAGTAAACTAACAGGAGATAGCAATCACTGGTCATTAATATCTAACAAAATAGACTTCAAGCTAAAATCAGTCAAAAAAGATAAAGAAGGTCATTTTTCATATCAGTCACAGGAGACTAATAAGAAGAAATCTCAATAATGAACATCTATGCCCCAAATACAAGAAAAACTTCTAAAGCTTAAATAATGTATTAAAAACCCACACACTAATAGTGGGAGACTGTAACACTCCATTCTCACCACAAAACATGTCAGTCAGACAAAAAATGAACAGAGAAATAAGAGAACTAACAGATGTTGTGATTCAAATGGACTTAACAGACATATATAGACTACTTTATCCAAACAGAAAAGAATACACCTCATCTCAGCATGTCATGCAACCTTCTCAAAAATTGACCACATGCTTGGTAACAAAACAAACCTCAACAAATGCAAGAAAATTGGAATAACCCAATGTACCTTATCAGATCACCATGTTTTAAAACTAGAAGTCAAGAGCAATACTAATTCCAGAAAACCCACAAACACATGGAAATTAAACAATGCTCACCTGAATCATTGATGGAACAAGGGAGAAATTTAAAACTTCCTAAAATTCAATGAAAATGACCACACAACATACCCAAATTTATGGGACACAATGAAAGCAGTGTTAAGTGTTCATAGCACTAAACGCTTACACGAAGCTGGAAAAAGCACACTAGTGAATTAACAGAACATTTGAAAATTTTAGTACTGAAAGAAGTAAACTCAGCTAACATAACTAGACAGGAAATAATCAAATTGACAGCTGAAATCAACAAAATAGAAACAAAGAAAATAATACAAAGAATCGGTGAGACAGAGTTGGTTCTTCAAAAAAATCAACAAAACAAAAAACCTCTATCCAAACTAACCAAAGGCAGCAAAAGAATATCCAAATTAACAAAATCAGAAATGAAAAGGAGGACATAACAACAGACATGGAGGAAACACAGAAAATCATCAGGTCATATTTTGAAAACCTGTACTCCATAAAATTGGAAAACTTAAAGGAAATAGACAATTTTCTGGATAAATATCACTTATGAAAATTAAATCAAGAAAAGATAAGCAAATTAAACAGACCTATAACTGCTAAAGAAATAGAAACAGTCATCAGAAGTCTCCCAACCAAAAAAGGCCCAGGACCAAATAGTTTCAGCTCAGAATTCTACAAGACTTTCAAAGAAGAGCTAATACCAATATTCCTCAAATTATTCCACACAATAAAAACAGAAGGAACATCGCCAAACTCTTTTTATGAGGCTACAATTACCCTGATACCCAAACCATAGAAAGACATTACTAAGAAGGAGAATTACAGGCTAATCTCACTCATGAACATTGATGTAAAAATACTCAATAAAATACTGGCAAATCGAATCCAAGAACACATCAGAACCATCATCCACCATGATCAAGTTGGCTTCATCCCAGAGATTCAGGAATGGTTCAACATACAGAAATCTGTCAATCTAACCCACCATATAAAAAAACTGAAAAAGAAAAACCACATGATCATCTCATTAGATGCCCAAAAAGCTTTTGACAAAATACAACATCCCTTCATGATAAAGGTCTTGGAGAGAACAGGGATACAAGGAACATACCAAAACATAATATAGGCAATAGACAGCAAGACAACAGCCAATATCAAACTAATTGGAGAGAAACTTCCAACAATTCCACTGAAATCAGGAACAAGACAAGGTTGTCCACTCTCTCCATATCTATTCAGTAAAATTCTTGAGGTCCTAGCTACAGCAATAAGACATCAAAAGGAGATCAAGGGGATAGAAATCAGAATAGAAGAAGAAATCAAACTCTCACTGTTTGCTTATGATATGATAGTTTACATAAGCAATCCCAAAAATTCTACCAAAGAACTTCTACGACTTTCAGTAATGTAGCAGGATACAGGATTAACTCAAAATAATCAGTAGACCTCTTGGACACAGATGATAAAAGGGCTAGAGAAGAAATTAGAGAAACAACACCCTTCACAATAGCCACAAATAGCATAAGATATCTTGGAGTAACTCTAAACAAAAAAGTGGAAGACTTGTATGACAGGAACTTTAAATCTTTGAAGAAAGAAATTGAAGAAGACACCAGAAAGTGGAAAGATCTCCCATGCTCTTGGGTAAGCAGAATCTTACCAAAAGCAATCTACAGATTCAATGCAATGCCCAGAAAAATCCCAACAAAATTCTTTACAGACCTCGAAAGAACAGTACTCAAGTTCATATGGAAAAGCAAAAAACCCAGGATAGGCAAAATAATCCTGTAAAATAAAATAACTTCTGGAAGCATCACAGTCCCTGACTTCAAACTCTACTACAGAGCACAGTACTGAAAACAGCCTAGAATTGGCATAAGAACAGACAGAAGGACCAACAGAACCGAATTGAAGACCCAGATATTAATGCACACTCTTTTGAACACCTGATTTTTGACAAAGAAGCTAAAGTTATACAATGGAAGAAAATATAGCATATTTAACAAATGGTATTGGTAGCCGGGTGGTGGTGGCGCACGCCTTTAGTCCCAGCACTCGGGAGGCAGAGGCAGGTGGATCTCTGTGAGTTTGAGACCAGCCTGGTCTACAAGGGCTAGTTCCAGGACAGTCTCCAAAACCACAGAGAAACCCTGTCTCTAAAAACAAAACAAAACAAAACAAAACAAAAAAAGGTACTGGTATAACTAGATAGCAACATGTAGAAGAATGAAAACAAATCCATATCTATCACCATGCACAAAGCTCAAGTCCAAATGGATCAAAGACCTCAAGATAAAGCCAGCCACACTGAGCCATATAGAAGAGAAAGTGGGAAGTACACTTGAATACATTGGCACAGAAGATCACTTCCTAAATATAGCCCCAGCAGCATAGATACTGAGAGAAACAATAAATGGAACCTCCTGAACCTGGGACTCAATCCTGAATATCTATGCCCCTAATATAAAAGCACCCACTTATGTAAAAGAAACATTACTAAAGGCAGTCATCAAACCACACACACTAATAGTAGGA
>NW_004949312.1:71799-83177 GCF_000317375.1 Microtus ochrogaster | reverse complement strand
AGGACTGGGTTTTGACTGGTCAGTAAAAAGGAAAAATAAACCAGCTAATGAGTGACCTCCAGTCTCTCTGACTTTTATTTTGTGATTATAGATGAATAGGGATCTGTGTAAGAATTGAGTGCATAGACCAAGCTTGAAGCTGGTAGATTCACAGTGCAGAAGGGGAAAGACAGGACAGTAGTTGAGAACTTTCCTACTTCAACAGTATCTGAGATTAGCAATGTAAACTAGGTGATCAATTTTATATGCTCCATAAATGTCCTTTTGGTTATTTCTTGATGTCCACAGACCTGGCAATCAAGAATCTGAACATAGAACTAAACTTATCATGAAATCAAATTGCTATTGTTACAGTAGTTCAACCAAAATAGATCAGAGTGAAATGTTGTGACCCTGACTAGCTGAGCTTTTATTTTACATCCTGAGGTAAAAGTTTTAAGATGTCTTTGATGTGCTCTAATACAAATCCCTAGTTCCTGGAACACATGTCCATAAAGCGTGTTTCAACTTTTCAAAATAATTTCTTGAGATTATAATTATATTATATCCACATTCTATTTCCTATTTTCAAGCCCTACCACGACCCCTCAGTGTCTTCTAAATCATGTCTTTAACAGCAGTAGTGAATGTGACCTGTGTTCGGCTGCAGGATTTCCCAGGTATGACGTGATGGGTTGCCTGCACTGCACTTTAAATGTGTAATGGTATATGCATACAAAGGACCCTGTGCTTTGGATGAGGAACAGGGTATGTTTAAGGAAAGTGGAGGAATGTCTACTAAAATACTAACCTTCTAGTCTAGGGCCCTGTCCACTGGACTGGAAGGGCAGAACAGAAAGTTCTGTGGTATCTGAGTAATTTGATTTCTTCTCACCCAGTAGGGGAGCTGATAATATTCTGAGTCCCAGCTGGGTGGCCTTAGCCAGTGAGAGACTCTGCGAAGGCTTAACAAGCAGGGATAATAGTGTAGGTAGCTTACAGGTGGTTCTTTCCAGGATTCTTCTCTGCTTCTGTTGTAATGAGTTGTAAGGAAGATCACAAGCTATGCCATGGTGAGTGTAGGGTGTTCAGATAACCAAAAAAAAATAAATAAAGAAAAAAAAATCTTATAGATGTCATCCCTCGCCGCAGAGTACAAACTCTGCCCTATAACAGAACTACATCATAGGAAATGAATATATCAAATTATATTTATACTTCCCGGGCTCC
Source organism: Microtus ochrogaster (assembly GCF_000317375.1). NCBI lineage: Eukaryota > Metazoa > Chordata > Mammalia > Rodentia > Cricetidae > Microtus > Microtus ochrogaster. The sequence goes on along the minus strand of NW_004949312.1, from coordinate 81,968 downwards.
ACACCACATGATTAGTTTGTTGGGCACAAATTATGCTGATCATACTTCCTGTTTCTTGGAAGTTTGAGAAATTACTACATCATCACTGATACTACCTAGGAGAAAATGTTCTGCAAGGAAAATAATAGTCACTTTCAGCTTCTAAAACTTTTAAGACACTTATCTTTGGTCATATATAAAATATGGACCACTAAACTAAGTAAAGAAACAAAAAAAACATATATGAAACTTTTCAAGTAAGAGTCTAAAATGCCTATGAAAATGGGAGCATTCCATCTGGGTAGGTGCTGGCTGCTTAAATATGAACAGTCTTTAGACTCTGAACATTAAACCTCCATGGAGGCAATACTAGCTGCAGAGCTCACTACACTGAGTCCGGCAGTTCTATCATACTACAATTAAAAGTCCTAAAAATACCCAAGGAGAATAATCATGAAAAACACTACAAAGTTTGAGAGTGAAGCTTTTCTATATTAACATCAACAAATGCATGAGGTCAATTTTTAAATCTGAAAAATTACATGGGGCTACCGAGAGAGCAAGTGTATTTGCCTTCATGAAGGATTTTTATTTAATTTAGACTCAATTCATTCTTCTTCTTGCCTGAGAATGTGAAGGGCATGGCCAAGCTTAACTTTTGATCTCTGCATAACCAATAAGGAGAAAATAAGCATCTCTACCAGGAAAAGGAAAAGTGAAGAGATGCAGCAGAGCAGGGATCTGCAAACTAGCTGACCATGTGCTAACAACCCAGGTAAAAACTAAGCTTTATGAAAGTGAGGGTAGAAAGAGTCCTAGGCTCTAAGATGGCTCATATGGCAGGCACACCAGCGGCTGTCATGCTCCCCGAAGAGGACACTGCACATGGGCATCTCAACGCTGGCAGTGGTCCCAAAGTCTGGAAGTGTTTTACCCTAAAAGCATCAACTGCAAGCAATTTCTAAGTCTGTTTTGCCTCTGTCCATGACAAGAACCAACTTGTTCCAAAATTCTATAAAATGTTTTTTCATGTTAAACCCTGCTGTTTCTGGGAATGCTAAAAGCTAAAACTCTTCACATATGTGGGAAAAGTTATATTTGGACCTTTCAGTTCTGTAGCAGAAAAAAGAGACATTTTTAAAGAACTTTGCCACTGTGGCTTATTTCAAAAAAAAAAAAAAGGCTTTCTAACTTTAAACATGTTTGAAAGGCCTTCTTTCCCTGTACGTGTGTTTAAAAGTTCAAGGCTAGCTGGGCGGTGGTGGTGCACGCCTTTAATCCCAGCACTCGGGAGGCAGAGGCAGGCGGATACAAGGGTCATACCTAACTATAATAAAAGCCATTTATTATAATAAAAGCAAGCCGACAGCTAACATCAAATTAAATGGAGAGAAACTCAAAGCCATCCCACTAAAATCGGGAACACGACAAGGCTGTTCACTCTCTCCATACCTTTTCAATATAGTGCTTGAAGTTCTAGCAATAGCAATAAGACAACATAAGGGGATCAAAGGGATTCGAATTGGAAAGGAAGAAGTTAAACTTTCATTATTTGCAGATGATATGACAGTGTACATTAGTGACCCCAAAAACTCCACCAAAGAACTTTTACAGCTGATAAACTCCTTTAGTAATGTGGCAGGATACAAGATCAGGTGTTTATTACTGAGCTACTCCCAAATTCAAGATTGAACCTTTTTGTTTTGTTGGGTTTTTTTTTGTCATTGTTGTTTTGTCTGTTTGGATTTTTTGTTATTATTGTTTTTGAGGTGGAGTATCTCTGTGTAACCCTGGCTGTACTAGAACTCACTCTGTAGGCCAGGCTAGCCTCAAACTCACAGAGATCTCCCTGCCTCTGCCTCATGAGTGAAGGTTGTACTTTTTTAAAGATAATGAAAAATATGGCTATTTGTTTTTTATCCCTGTACCAAAATACCTTCAGGAACCTAAAATGACTAAAGGTTTCAGAGATCCATGATCAGATGGCTTTACAGTATGGGCCTCAGACAAGACAGAAAAGCAGTAGGTGAAGCACATAGCAGAGAAGGCTGCTTACTCAGCCAATAGACAGTAGTAACTGAAAGCTAAGAAGCCAGAGCAAGGCATCACTTCACAGAAATACCCCCACGAAGCTCCATCTCCCAACAGCCAACCAAACTGTTGTCCCATTAACCAGCTACTCCAGTGATGAGGTTAGAGGCTCTGGCATGTTCCTGCCTCTCCAAACCCCATCTGTTAACAAGCAAGCAGATAGCCTTCGAGTGTGACAATGCTTAATTTAAACCCTTACACCATGCTTCTAAGTACTAAAAACTTACGATTAAATCATGATGTTTGGTGCCTAACTTTAAATACCTACAAAAGCATTTATGATGTCTTTCTTTAAACATCTGTGAAGCTGCACTACCTAAACATGCACAATAAAGACAGGCTAAAACCCAAGCCAGCAGATTATAAACCACAACTTCCCAAAGTTTGTGTCCATTAGACAACACAGACATCCTTGTAGCCTGTCTGTCGAAAATAAAGGTCCAAAATAAAGTTCAGTATGATATCTACTAACAATGTTAATACTTAAAGAGTATTTACTTTTGAATAACATTGTTACACTAAACCAGGACTTTAAATTCTCAGCACTATTAATATATAGAGCCCAAAGAACCATGTTATAGTTGCCTGTGAATCTTAGGATTCTGCCTTCCAATGATCAATCACCAGAATCCCCATTTCTAGATGTGACAACTAAAAGCTGAGTTCAGATATAGCTCTATGTCTCCTAGGAATTAAATAAAATCACTGCTGGTTTAGAACCCATGAGTTAACTTAGATGAAATTCTAAAAGATGATCTAAGCAATTTTATAAAGACTTTAGATATATTAGTTAATATTACTAATAAATTCAAATCTTATAAATGGAGTCAATACCAATAGGGAATGTTAACATTCTAAAGAAGGAAAAAATTCAAAGCGTAATAACAAGGACATGAATGCTGCTATCACATGATACTCATAATGTTTCAATCTCGAAGCCTTCGGGTTCATGAAAGAAACCAACACCTCTAAGAGTCCACTATTTCAGGATGAGATCAGTGACGGCTTACGGTGAGTTGTCTAAAGGACAATTTCTGTCTTTGTGACACACACCCAGTTAATGTTAAACTAAAACAAACTCAGATAGTAAGTGAACTAGGACAAAATATGCTTAAGACAGTCTAAAATTGTATAAAGACAGTTCATTAATATGTCTAAGTTTCTTTCTCATTTCTTTTCAAAGAAAAGCTGTCATAAAAATACACACATCAAACACACTACACACTACACCAACACATACACACATGATACAAACACACTACACACACCATATTACACCAAACATATACATACACACACCACACACATCACACACACACTACACCACACATACATACACACACCACACACACATTACCCAGCACACACATACATATATACACAATACACATCACACTAAACCACATACATACACACATCACACACTCCACACTATACCACACTACATCACACATACCACACACATCACACACACACCACACACATACATATACACACCATCCACATCACACACACCTACACACTATACCACACACACATACCTACACACATCACAATACACCACACACACATACATACACACGACACACACCATACTACACCACACATACCACACTAAACCACACACACCATACACACACACACACACACACACACACACACACACTATAAAGAATCTTTAGAAAGCAGTTAGATCTGGGCATGGGCATAGTGGCACACACCTTTAATCTCAGCACTTGAGAGGCAGAGTCAGGCAGATCTCTGTGAGTTCAAGGCCAGCCTTGTCAACATAGAGAATTTCAGAACAGTCAGGGATACATAGAAATCATGTCTCAAAAGTACAAAAGAAAAAAAAAAACATCAGCACCAAGTAGTTAGTTTAACCAATCCAGAGAATAAAGAAATTTTATGGAAAAATAAAGTAAAAATGAACACTGCCTAACTAAGGTTTTCATTAATCTTAAACATAGCCCAATTCCTTGCTATTTTTAGAAGAATTATTTATGTGTGTGAGTGCTTCTATTTGCATATGTGCCTGCACGAAAGAAAAGGGCATCAGTTCCCATTACAGATGGTTGTGAGCCACCATGTGGGTGCTGGGAATTGAACTCAGGACCTCTGGAAGAGCAGCCAGTGCTCTTAACTGCTGACCACTCCTCTAGCCCCAACTCATTGTCATTTTAAGGCAAGAGATACTGTTCTATTTCTCCTTAAACCATACACCAAACAGAAAATAGCAAGTAAAACCAAAATTTTAAATCACAAAGAAAACCACAGCTCTTCAAGAATGGCCTGGGTCCCAAGAATGTAGGATCCAAAAATTGTGTATACAAAAGTCAAGTCTATACTTTTTTTCAAAAACAATGTATCATGTCAAAGTTTGAAAACATCACTTTCTTTGCACATGAAAAATATGTAAGGTAATAAGACCTAACAGGAGATGTAAATATCTGGGTATGGCAGGTCTACAATCACAGAACTTAGCAGGCAGAGGCAAGTGAATGCATCAACTCCAAGCCAACGTGGGCCACACAGTAAGACCCTATCTCTGAAGAAAGACCAACTAACCAACAAGTGACCAGAGTAATCCCTGTAGCATTCTATAGCCATCTTCCAAGGTTTCAAAGATCACTTTCAGACTGTTTAACTTCAGGATGATGCAGAGGGATCACAACAGCAAACATTTGGTTTCAGGCATAGTTTCCATGCATTTGTTATTTGGGGATTTTTCTGTCAAATTTTTTGAGATACTCCAGATGTGACTTGGGGGTATGAATAAAGGAGATTATGTTTTCTTAGAGACTCTTAAGATCACAGGCAACTGTTGTAAGAGGTGGAAATAGGGTTATAATAAGTGGTGTTGTGGTTCTTTTGCCAAAAGCCCTAGTTGTTTGTGAAGTACTTTTAAATGTTTTGGAAAGATACTTAAAACACTTGGTGGGAAAGATGGATGGCTCAATGGGCAAGAGTACTTGCAAATGCCTGAAAACCAGAGTTCATTTGCTAGAGCCCACATGGTGGATGTTGTCCTCTGCCTTGTGTATGCATGCCTTGGTGTACACACACCCACACACACAGCGATAAAATTTTTGTTTTAAAATAGGCTATTTTTGAATGCTAGGGAGAAATATGTAATCAACATAAGTCAAAAGAGTGCAAATGGCATTGGGCAAGGGCTTGCGGTAGATCAGGAGTTTAGTCTTACAATTTTTGTGACCTTGAGAAAGTCTACTTTTTAGTTTTCTTAGTCTGTAACATGTGAAACTTGAACTGTATGTACTTTCCTTACTTGATGCTGTAGTAAACTAGTTAATACAACTTTCATATGACCAAGGCAGGAATTGATGTATGTAGTTAAAATTCAAGTTGCTGTTCATCTTTTAGTGCTTAGGGCAAGGTGCTTTCTTTTCACTGCATAGCTGGAGCTGGGGCTGGATCTTGATGGCCTCAGTGGTGCACTTGACTAGCGTGTACAGCTGTTTATGGCTCTACCAGCACTCCTCTCCAATAAATTTATTTGTAAATTTAACAATGGAACTGATGGGTCATGTTAAGTTTAATGAAGACTCAGTTTTTCATTTTCAAAATTTTTCCTTGTAATTTTCAGTACTATTTTGAAGTCATTGTAATTATGAAACATGTGCGTAATAAAATTACTTTTATCAAGGTAAAAAAAGCACAGGATCACATTTCTTCAGTCATCCATTTTCTTTTGCATTGTAATCTTCTCAGGAGATATTAAAGCATTTTCACCAGAACACAAGCAATTTAAAATAAATAGGTAAGCAGATAACAAATTGTACTGAAAACTCAGCTATTATTATACAAAAGAGACATGTGAAAGTTGAAAAAAATGTTTGGGTTATTATTCATACCTAAAACTGGAAAGTATTAAAATATCAGTAAACCACAATGAAATATATAGTAATTAAAACAGTTTACTAATATGTTTATGTAGTCAATCTACATATCATAGATTAATGTTACAATTTTGACATAAGAAAAACAGAGTAAATGTTACAGCTTTTTTATATTTTTTGGAGACATGGTTATATGCAGTACTGACTAGTCTTGAACTTGCTATGAAGGTAAGGACATTAATGTCCTGATCTTCCTGGCTATACTTCCAAAGTGCTAGGATTATAGGTATGTACCACTTTGCCTGGTTTAGGTGACTGCGATGGCTACTTTTTATGTCAACTTGATACAAGGCAAAGATTTCTGAGAAGAGGGAACCTCAGTTGAGAAAATGCTTCCATAAGATTGGGCTGTAGGCAAGCCTTTAGGGCATTTTTAAAATTAGTGATTGATGTGAGAGGGCCAATACCATTGAAGGTAGTGCTACTTCTTGGCTAGTGGTGCTAGGTTCTATAAGAAAGCAGGCCTTTAATCCCAGCACTCGGGAGGCAGAGCCAGGAGGATCTCTGTGAGTTCGAGACCAGCCTGGTCTACAGAGCTAGTTCCAGGACAGGCTCCAAAAACCACAGAGAAACCCTGTCTCAAAAAACCAAAAAAAAAAAAAAAAAAGAAAGCAGGGTGAGCAAGCTATAAGAAGCAAGTCAGTAGACAGCACTCCTTCATGGCCTATGTACCAGGTCCTGCTTCAAGATTTTTGCCCTGTTTGAGTTTCTGCCCTGAAATCCTTCAATGAACAGTGAAGTTCCGTTGTAAGGCAAAATAAACCTTTTCCTTCCCAAGTTAATTGTGGTTATGGTGTTTCATCACAGCAATAGTAAACCTAAGATAGAAGTGATGGAGATTAAGCCCAGGGCTTTATGCACACCAAGCAAGCACTCTACCAATTGAGCTACAGCCCCAGTCCAATAGCTTTTTAATATATGGGATACTCCAAAGGGTGCAGTCAATAGAAGAGGGTAGAAAGGCACCTCTGAGTTTTGATAAGACTCTAAATTTAATCTTCATGTTGGCTCAATGAATGTATTTGCATACATTAGTAAATAATTACAAGCTGTATACTTACAGTTAATATACTTTTCAATATGGCTGCTACAGTTTAATTAACTGCTTTCTCTACAAAGTCTCTATAGTGCTGCAGGTAACAAGGTATCAGCCTGGGTTTCATTTAGTGCAGAATGAAAAGGATGCCATGCATAAACTGACTTGATCATAAAGGATTTTTTTGATGTGTTCTTGGATTGGGTTTGCCAGCATTTTACTGAGTATTTTTGCATCCATGTTCATGAGTGAGGTTAATTTGTAATTCTCTTTCTTGGTTGAGTCTTTGTGAGGTTTTGGTATCAGGGTAACTATAAAACCATTTGGCCCTGGGATATTTTTGTGAGGCTTTTGATGACAGCTTCTATTTCCTTGGAGTTTATATGTCTCTTTAAATTGTTCACCTGTACTTGATTTAATTTTGGTATATCGTACCTAACCAGAAAATTATCCAATTCTTTTGTGTTTCCTGATTTAGTGGAGTACTGGTTTTTGTTGTATGAGCTAAGGATTCTCTGTATTTTCTTAGTGTCTGTTGTCAGGTATCCCTTTTCATTTCTGATTGTGTTAATTTGGATGTTCTCTCTGTGCTTTTTTATTAGTTTACATAAGGTTTGTCAGCTTCATCCCAGAGATGCAGAGATCCATCATATAAATAAACTGAAAGAAAAAACATATGACCAACTTATTAGATACTGAAAAAGCATTTGACAAAATCTGATACCCCTTCATGATAAAGGTCTTGGAGAGATCAGGGATACAAGGAACATATCTAAATATAATAAAAGCAATATACAGCAACCTGACTGCCAGCATCAAATTAAATGGGGAGAAAAAGTGATTCTGCTAAAATCAGAAGAAGATGAGACTGTCCACTCTCTCCATATCTATTCTACATAGTTCTTGAAGTTCTGATAGAGCAATAAGACAACAATAGGCAATCAAGAGGATTCAAATTAGAAAGGAAGAAGTCAAACTTTTGTTATTTGCAGACAATATGATAGTATGTATAAGTGACCTCAAAAACTCTACAGGGGAACTCCTACAGCTGATAAATACCTTCAGTGAAGTGGCAGAATGCAAGATCAACTCAAAAAAATCATTACCCCTCTATATACAAATGATAAAGGAGCTGAGAAATAAATCAAAGAAACATCACCTTTCAAAATAGCCAAAATTGCATAAAATATCTTGGGGTAATGTGGAGACACAGAACTGGCTTAGAGAGTAGGCTCCTCCTGGGACAGATGAGACAAAGTTGGGAAATGGTTACTTGGCAAACCAAGCATAGATGAAAGCAAACTTTCTCTGCCCATTTCTCAAATGTTCTGTGAGAATCTGTACCCTGGATAAGAAAGTGGCCTTTGAGCTCAGTTCTTCACACTCTACCAGTTACAAAGGAGGGCTTTTTTCTGTATACTTTTGCCTTGTTTCTATGTACTTTTTATTTTTATTACTGTTATTAATTGAGGTATTGTTTCTCATGATCATGTACATGAATAAAGGGGGGTTTCAGAGTTGAGGTGATGCTTTTTAGTCTTTATAAAAAGCCATACAAAATGGAGCTTTTTATGCAGTTGTTGACAACCTACCTGCATCCCCTGTGTCCTGATTTGCATAAGACCCTTACCCAAGAACCCCAACACACTAGATGTTGACAAATGGCACCCAAAGAGGGACCCTGAAGAGGAAAAGTTAGGAAGAGTCAGAAAACATTAACCAAGTAAGTAATCTTTATTAATCTTTATTACAGGGTAATGGAACAAGCTAAATTATCTCCGTATCTTGCTATGCAAAAACACTTAATAAAAACTCATAGTGTTTCTGTTTCTTTTTCTGATTTAGAAATGTGTGTTGAAGTAATTAAGGAATATAATTCTTGTGCCTGCTGCACAAGTTATGACCATGTCTAAAAAAATCTATTGGATTTGGCTTCTTTGTCAAGGGGATCAGGAGTTACATAGCCCTCGATCTCTTTCTAAAATTGCTCAGGTAGAATTAAAAATACTTTTCAATATCCTACAGGTATTTTAGCTCAAGATATTTTTCCCCTTGAGTGGGTTTACACAAAGCATACATTTTCTAAAACAATAACAACTTATGAAGAAATGTTAGCCTATATAATTCAAGAAGGGAGACGATGTCTTTACTTTGACAGGTCTAGATTGAGTTTTTCCATTACCAAAAGAAAAAGCTGAATACATGTGTCAGCTTTCAGAAGCTTTACAAGTTTCTTTAGTTTCTTTTACTGGAAACTTTGAATATCATATCCCCAAAAGCAAATTGTGGGACTATTTACAAAAACAAGAATTTGTAATTCATGATATTGTATCTGTCAATCTTTTACCTGATGTATTAACTATTTTCTGATGGTTCTAAAACTAACAGTGCTTATGGGACAGAATCTAAGTAATGGGTAGAATTTACAGATTATTGTTCTGTACAAGAAAATGAATTGTATGCTGTTATTAAAGCCCTTCAAGATTTTCCTCAAGATCTAAATATTCAGCTTATGTTGTAGGAGTTGTACAAAATATTCCCCTATTCTTATCAACAGGGTGAGCTCTCCATCATTGTCCTGGGCTATATAACAGGGAGTAATGGGTGTTTCTGATTCTCCTGCTTTCATGCCCTTAGAGATGATTCGCCCACATCTATACCACCAGGACTAGCACAACTATGTTGTCCATGCAACGAGCAGGGGCTGCTCTCCAAAGTGCTACAGCTAGTGAGGGTCAGGGACAGGTCTCCAGTTCATGATTTCACCAGGATGGGTGGGGATGTTAGAAAGACATGGGAGAAGATAAGGGAATGGAAATAATAATAAGAATATACTGTCTGAAAAAGTCACTTTTCAACAACAACAGAAAAAGACAAGATAAATACAGTACAGGGACAAATAAGCTCAGAGATAAATAGAGATCAAGATCTGCTACAACATATCTATGTTTCCAAGTTCTGGAGTCTCAGCGTATCATTTAGAAACTCATTTTTTCTTGGAATGATTTCAAATGCACATTTATTTTGCCAGCAATTTTTAACAAAACAGTGTTAACAACAGCCATTCAAATAGTTAAATGTTCTCAAATATTTAATTAAATAAATGAGAGGATACAATTAAACTGGCTTTAGTTTTTATAAAA
>NW_004949312.1:69270-71444 GCF_000317375.1 Microtus ochrogaster | reverse complement strand
TCTCTGTCTCTTTCTCCTCTCCTCTTCTCTCTCTCTCTCTCTCTCTCTCTCTCTCTCTCTCTCTCTCTCTTTCTCTGTCCCCCTTCGCTCCTCCTCCATAACCCCCTGAATAAACATTCAACCTCACCCTGCATGTCATGTCTATCCATGTTTCTGTCTTCTGCCCACCCGCCATGTGTCTCCCTGCCTGGAACCAGCCATTGCTCGGGGACCAGCAGCCGTCTCTGCCTGGGGCCCACTGTTTGCCGCCACATGGCCCGCCACCACCACTGCTCAGGCCGCTGCTCTGGGACCAGCAGCCATTTCTGCCTGGGACTGGCTGCTCCCAGAGCCCGCTGCCTGCCACCACATGGCCTGCCGCCACCATTTGGGACTTACAGCATTTCTGCTGCCTACTGCCACTGGGGATTGTGCAGCATTTTTTAAAAAAGAACAACAATTGGTATTTTAAGAGTGATGGTGTGAACTCTGAAACATAAATTCTCACTCCCACTATTCATGTCCGCTGTATCTAAAGATGCCATCACTTTACAAGGAGTCTAGAATATAGTATTAGCCCAAGAAAGTATTGATTTCTTTATTTTTTTGATTGAGGTTTCAAGGGTACTTCTTTATGTTGGTGTGTATGAGGTATGTGCATGTGAGTGTTATAAAACATGTGAGTATATGTGAAAGATAAATAGTATATATAACTATTATCATTGATACAGAGCCAAAAACAGTCAGTTGCTATGATCATCTATTGTATTCTACTACATTTTCTTAAAACAAATCTCCATTGAACCTTGAAATCACTGTTCCTCAGATAAATTCACAATGAGGCAAAACTCCGGGATCACAAATCTCCTGTGCACCAATACTAAATTAAAAATGTGTGTAGTTCACATTGGTCACAGGGTTCTCGTTGGTCACGTAGCCAGGAGGTTACCTTCGGTCAGGTCACTGTAGGCCAGGAAGTCACGAGTTGACACACCTAGTTCTCTAGATAGTTTGGAATGTGGGATGGGTTCTGCTAACAGATAGCTCTCCATAACAGCCAATTTGGGTGTGGGGTAGGCTCTGTCAATAGAACAATTCCTAACATAATTAGGGGTGTGGGGTTCTCTGCAGACTCCCCAGGGTAATGGTTCCTGCAATGATTTTAGGAGGAAATTGGCTTCTGACACCATGACACCCCTTATTATCTTTTAATTCATGGCTGATCTTGTATATTTTGAATTTCCAAGTGGATCTATATGTTTTTCTTAGGGCTTACTTTGTTACTTAGCTTCTAGGATCATGAACTATAGGGTCAATATCCTTTGTTTATAGCTAATATCCACTTATGAATGAGTACATAATACCATATTCATCTTTTTGGGTCTGAGTTACCTCACTCAGGATGGTATTTTCTAGTTCCATCCATTTGCATGCAGAATTTCAAATATCTTTGTTTTTTACCACTGAGTAGTAATCTAACTATATGAATGTTCCACATTTTCTTTATCCATTCTTCAGTTGATGGGTATTCAGGGTGTTTCCAGGTTCTGACTATTACAAAAAATTCTTCTATGAACATAGTTGAACATATATCTTTGTAGTATGATTGCGTGTCTTTTTGTTATAATGCCAAGAGTGGTATTTCTGGATTTTTGGGTATGTTGATTGCCAGTTTTCTGTGAAACAGCCATAGTGATTTTGAAAGTGGTTGCACAAGTTTGTATTCTGAACAGTTATTTCACATCCTCTTTAGCTTATGGTATCATTGGTGTTTTGGGACTTAGCCACTCTGACAGGTGCTTTTATATTGTTTAGATATGTTTCTTGTACCACTGATCTCTCCAAGACCTTCATCGTGAAGGTGTATCAGATTTTGTTAAATGCTTTTTCAACATCTAATGAGTTGGTCATATGGTTATTTTCTTTCATTTTATTTACATGATGGATTATATCAATAGATTTTTGTATGTTGTACCATTCTTGCATCTCTGGGATCAAGCTGACTTGATAATGAAGGATTTTTTTCATGTGTTCTTGTATTTAGTTTGCTAGCATATTATTGAGTAATTTTGCATATCTATGTTCATAAGTGAGATTAGTTTGTAATTCTCTTTCTTGGTTGAGTCTTTGGTTTTGGGATCAGGGTAACTGTAGTCTCATAAAAAAGAGTTTGCAATGTTCCTTCTGGTTCTATT
>NW_004949312.1:67928-69066 GCF_000317375.1 Microtus ochrogaster | reverse complement strand
CCATTTCTTTTATGTTTTCTAATTTTGTGGAGTCAGGCTTTTGTAGTATGATCTAAGGACTCTCTGGATTTCCTTGATGTCTGTTGTCATTTATCCCTTTTCATTTCTGATTGTGTTAATTTGGATTTTCTATCTCTGCTTTTTTATTAGTTTGCATAAGAGTTTGGATAAGTGTTTCTCTACTTTCTTTATGTGCTATGAACTTTCCTCTTAGCACTGCTTTCATAGTGTCCCATAGGTTTGTGTACTTTGTGGCTTCATTTTTGTTTAATTTTAGGAAGTCTTTAATTTCTTTCTTATTTCTTTTTTGACCCAGGGGTGGTTCAATAATTTACTTTTCAATTTCCATGAATTTGTATGATTTCTCATAGTATTGTTGTTAATTTCTAACTTTAAAACTGGTGATCCAATAAGATACATAGGGTTACTCCATTTTTTTCATATCTGCAGATGTTTGATTTGCTATGGAGTATGTGGTCATTTTTACAGAAGGTTCTGAGGTGCTGAGAAGGTATACTTTTGTGCTTAAGTGAAATGTTCTGTACATGTCTGTTAATTCCTTCTCATCCATGTCATCTGTTAGTTTCCTTATTTCTCCATAAATTTTTTGTCTTGTAGACCAAACTAACATTGTGGTTAGTGGAATGTAGAAGTCTCCTACTATTAGTATGCAGATTTTGATGTATGTTTTAAGCTTTAGTAATGTTTCTTTTACATATGTGAGTGCTCTTGTATTAGGGGCATAAATGTTAAGGATTGAAACTTCAGCTTGATAGATTTATCTTGTTATGAGTATAAACTGTCTTTCTTCAGCTCTTTTTATTTATTTTATTTTGAAATATAATGCTAGATATTAGGATAGCTACACCTTCTTGTTTTTTATGTGCATTTAATCAGAAAACCTTTTCCTAATCCTTTACTTAGTTAATGTCTGTCTTAGAGGTTGAGGTGTGTTTCTTGTATACAACAGAAGTCTGGATCTTCTTTTCCTTCCATTTTTTTTAGCCTGTGTCCTTTTATAGGTGAGTTGAGACCATTGATATTAAGTGCTATTAATGACCAGCGACTTGGAGCACGGCCAACTACTGGACGACAACGCGCGGTCCCGGGACAACAAGAAGAAAAAAGAAGATTCTGC
>NW_004949312.1:38723-42832 GCF_000317375.1 Microtus ochrogaster | reverse complement strand
TGAGTTTCCCTGGAAATTTCACTGATGAAAAAGACTGACTCTTTCAGGTGAGACCATGTCTACTGATGAAACATTTACTCCTTATCTTACCACCTTACAGGAGAGACAGGAGTGTTTCAGAGATGGGAATGCTTTCATTATATGACTTAGTTATATTAACTTAGTTTTGTCACTTGTCTTCTACCTAAACCTGTTAGGACCCCAAGGATAAATTAATCACCTTATATCTTCATCATCGTTCCAAATTAGTCTCACCCTAAAATATCATGTTTATTACTTTTATTAATAATTTGTTCTTTTTTATTTTCTATTTTTTTAATCTTAAGTAATAGCCTCATTATGAATCTCTGGCTGTTTTGGTATTCAGTGTATAGACTAGGATCTTGTAGAAAATAGAGCAATTTGGCCACCTTATCTCCAGTGTACCTGAATTATAGTTTGGCATATCACAGACAACTAAATTAATACATTTTTGTTGTTCAAGACAGGGTTTCTTTGTGTATCTTTGGCTGTCATGTAACTAGCTTTGTAGACCATGCTGACCTTGAGTTTATAGAGACCTACCTTTCTCACAATATATGGCTTAGAATTGTTTTGAACACCTAGTCCTGCTTTTGCTCAGTGCTGGAAAGAAAGTCTTGCAACTGCCGCAAGTCTGGGTCTAAGTGGTCAGTGAGAAGGAAAATAGATGAGTGTCCTCCAACTAATCTGTATTTTATTGTGAACTTGCAAATCAAGAGGGACTCATGTAAGAATTGAGTTCACTGACAAACTGTAAATCAGATATAGTTCCAGCACAGAGAGGAATGGGCAAGGAGGAGCATGAAAGCTTCCCCCTTCTGACCATAGCTCACATAAGAAGTAGGTAGTGAGTCAAGCAATTTTACATGTTTGGTAAATGTTCTTACTGACCATTTCTTTCATCCACAGATTAAGGAATCAAGAAACAGAATTAAGAACCAAATTTATGAAACCAAATTACAGTAGTTTAACTACTCTGACAAAAATATAAGTGTATAAAATGGTAATCCCCTGCCTAAAAGAACTGTTATTTTACATATTTAAGATGTACAGCCAGAGATAAAATGTGTTTCTAATCCTTGTTGTCCTCTATTAAATCACTAAACTTTGGAGCACATGACCATAAACCTGTTTCACCTTTTTAGATGAATTTTTGTGGATTATAATTACATCATTTACATCATCACTTTCTTGCCTCTAAGAGTTTCCAGAAATGAGAAAAATCATGAATTTTGCTTTTTCAAGAGTTGCAGTTTGAATGTGACCTAGTGTTGTCTTCAGAATATCTGTGTTATGAGGGAAAGGATTGATTACACTGGTCAGTGACTCTAATGGAACACATAGACACAAGGGACACCATATTTTGGAAAAGAACAGGAAGTGTTATTCTTGTAATATCTATACACAGTCTACACACAGGGGCATTCTTTTGGTGTGCAGTGTGAAGATAGATTGGAAAACTGATGATATGGTTTCTAGAATTTCTGAATATTGCATTCCACTTTCAAGTTTGTCTTATAAATGTCTCACATATTTTAAAAGGTGGTATAACTATGGTGATGTTGATTGTCTTTTGGCAATACATGATTAGAATGCTTCTAACTTTCTGCTCTCACCAGCCACAATGATATGATTCAGTGATGTTTAGTTCTAGGGAACATATGGAGCTACCATAGTTTCTCAGGTGTTCATGGTATTGGGCATGTAGATAGGGTAGAATCTATATCTTGTGATATAATCCTTGTGACATTATTAAATTATTTTTCATAACCTCATTGATCACTCTGAGTGTTTCCACTATGAATGTAGCTTTGTAATCATCTTTTCTGTTATAAATTTTTGGAAATTTTCATCAAATTGTATTCATTTTATGCTGCAAATTTACTATACACAGCATAATGTTCCCAAGAATTAATTATTTGCCCATTTCTTCCACTCCTGCTCAGACAAGTGAAAAACAGCATGTAATCTGCCAGACTGAAAAAGGTCCTGAGACATGTGTCTGACATGGATAACAATAATTGGTTAATATAAGCTACAAAAGTTAACAGGAAGCCTGAGCTAATAGTACAATCAATTTTATAACTTATGGAGATCTCTGTGATTTTTATTTTGTGGCTTTCCGGCTGTGGGGTATCAGGAGGGACAGAAACCCCAATGAGCAGGCCGCTCATTGTTACAGTGGGATGTCCATTGCAAAAAAAATAAAAGGATTTGTGTGGAGTGTGGCTTCTCCCTTCAGACCAGAAGAATAAAAACAGTGTCCTCTGTACACTGCAGGGGTAAACACACTGGACAATGGCTAGATCTTAGACTGAAGTTTAAGGGCATGGGCTGCAGGGGTTTCCATAACAAGTACATTATTGGGCACAGTGTGTGACTTTCTGTGTAATTTCCCATCATACATTTTTTTCCTTCCATGTGAATGAAGACAGACACTGGTGTGTGTACAGTTTAGGGAGGAGAAATTGAACTACTAAGTATCCATTTTCCAATTAGTGAACTTTGACAAGCAGATATGTTCAATCTTGGTTGACACAGTTAATCAGCTTTGATGTTTGAGATACAGGCCATTGACTAACTCCATGTGTCAGCTTAGAGTACTCAGCAGCTAACCTTTTACATGGGACAAAGTTTGCATTCTCTTAGTAATAACATTCTCTCTACTAGGGAGTACCTACTCTGTTTCAAAGTCAGTATAACTATGTATTCAATTATTTTTATCGTTTTTAGAAGTCAACTATTGTTTATCATATTTTATATTTCATTTTCCTCAAAGGCATTACTGCTATAATCTCTTTGTTTCTATTTTCCAGTGTTTCCCAGTTTTTGAATTATCAGTTTATAGCAGTGGTTCTCAACCTGGTGGGTTATGACTCATTTTGGAGTGATCAAATGAATCAAGCACAGGACTGACCTAAGAGGGTCATAAAGTACAGATATTTATATTATAATTCATAACATTAGCAAAAATATAGTTATAAAGTAGTAGTAAAAATAATTTTATAGTTGGGGTGTCACTATATCATGAGTATTAAAGGGTAATAGCACTAGGAAGATTGAGAAAAACTGGTTTAGATTAATGTCTCCGGTAGCTCAGGCTTGCATCATAGTATGTAACTGAGAATTGAAGTTAACACCTAATTTTTCCTTTGCTACTCAGTGCTGCAAAAACAGTCCTGCAACTCCTACCAAGGTGGACCTTGACTGGTCTGTGTGAAGGAGAAATAGATTAGTGAATGAGTATCCTTCAACTTCTAGATTTTATTGTTACTTTATGAGTGAAGTAAAACCTGTGTAAGAATTGAGTTCACTGATCAACTGTAAATTCAGTATAGTCACATAAGAAAAAGGAATGGGCAAGAAGGAGGTTAAAAGCTTTCCTGCTGTGATAATAGTTGACATTAGCAGTTAGTAGTGAGGTCATTAATTTTAGATGTTCCATAAATGTTCTCTGGCCATTTTGTGGGTCCACAGACCATGTAATTACGAATCTATATAAAGAAATGAACTTACCATTAAACCAAATTACTGTAGTTTCAGTAGTTCTGGTAAGTAGAAGAGCTGGATAAAATGGTATAGCCCTGCCTACCATGATTTATTTTCCAGGTTTAAGATGTATACTGAGAGAAATGACGTGAGTAGTTCTTGGTGTGCTCCAATACAAATCCCTTGTCTCTGGAGCACATGACCATAAAATCTGTTTCAACTTTTGAACAGAATTTTTTAGGATTATAAATACATTATTTCCATTGTCTCTTTCCTGCCACTAAGCCCTCCCATTGTGTTCTAATTCATGGCTTTTTGTTTAGCTATTTGTTGTTTGAATGTGACCTGTCTTTGGTTGCAGGACCTTCCAGTTATGACATAAAAGTTTGGCTACAGTGGACATTGAGTGTGTAATTGAATACGTATACATAGGACCTGTTTTTTTGTACGAAGTACAGAAATAGCTCTGTGAGAATAGAAGATTTTACTAAACTACAAATTTCCGAGATTATGATCTTGTCTGACCATAGTGTGGAAGGACAAACCTGAAAGATTTTTGCCTTCTGAGACATTTGATCTCTGCTCACCCAGTAGGGAAA